>NW_021604639.1:9023560-9181185 GCF_004785775.1 Grammomys surdaster | reverse complement strand
TCTCTCTCTCTCTGTGTGTGTGTGTGTGTGTGTGTGTGTGTGTGTGTAATTTAAGATTACAAGATACTGGAAGTTCAGAAAGAAGAAGAAAAAGAGGGAAGCTGATAAATGAAATAGAAAAACAGAGCTAGATGAGAGTAATAAGTTCTAGTATTCTGCAACCCACGGGATGACTGCAGTTTATAGCAAAATTTTCTTTCTGAAGACTTAGAAGAGATGAAGTCTAAGGTCTCAAGTGTAAAGACATGATAAAACCTCAGAAATTCTAATAACCCTGATTCATCAGTACACACTCTCTATGGGTATGGTACTATCATGAGTCCTATTAGCATGTACAATTATGATATGTCAGTTAAAAAGAGCATCCAATACAGAAGGAAAGCTGATGAGACAATCTCATGCCTCTGTGAACAGTGAAAGTATGGACTATGACAATATCCTTCTGGGAAACCCTGAAGTTCCCACGAGGGATTCAAGCACATAGTTCCAAAGGTCAGACAACCTCATATTGTAAATTCAGAAATGACTCTTCTTACTGGTGTATTTTGTTTTCAAGGAGATGGGTGAACATGGAAGAGTAGTTCATTATTTAACTTATGCTATGGCTGTTTGATTGCAGAATTGTGAGCTTACTCATTACTGACTAGAAAGGCATCTTTTTGTTTTTAAAGATTTATGTCAGCATCCAACTTAAAAGGATCAACTGCTTGATTTAAATCAGCAAGAGAACTCTGAGTATTGAAATCCATCCACAGCCTAAATTTCTTATTGATTTCTAAATAACCACTTTCTGAAAAAGACTTTCTTGGCAATCCTTCTATGGCCAAGCCTATATTTTTCTTAAGAACGTTAGAATGACCTTTGTTTAATAGTATTCTCAGTTCAAGTTTAATTATGCTATTAGTGGTAAATAAATATTAGCTAATAGACTTTGGGGTGAATAATTGATCAATAAGATGACAATGTACTGTTGATTTATACGAACAAGCTAATAGAGTTGATATAATGAAGCCTTCTTGAAATCAATCCTTTCTAACCTAATATTGAAAACTTAAGATCCTCTAGCAAATTCTCATTGTAACACAACTGTTTCATTTTTGTTAAACCTTAGTCTCATTTCAATAGCTTATATAAAAGAAATTTGTTTCCATTTTATTACCACTAATCTATCAAAATATGATAAAGGAGTTAAAATTAAGTTTTGCATTTTAGACAATTTTGTTACTTGAGCTTGGTTTTTAATTGGGATATTACTTAAGAGTAGCTATATTTTATTTTATTCTTCCAGTAAATAGACATGTTACGATCTAGAATTGTAAATATTTTAAGCAGATTTATGAACATCTAATTTGCATCTCATAAAATTTATCCATTTTAATGACACAATTCAATTTATATTTTTAAACAAATCTTCAAACCGATGAAGTCATTACCACAGTCCAACTTTGGAATTGCAAAAGCCTCCATGACCAGTTTGCCGTCATTCCTTTTTTGCACTCCTTCTGTCTGTCATGACATGTAACAAAAAACTACTTTTTTCTCTTCATCTTAGTAGATTTGACTTTCTTTGACTATTTAGTGTAAAAGGGATCACAGAACAAATTTCATTTTGACTGATAATTTTACTTAGCATAATGTTTTCAAGCTTCATTCATGCTGTGGCATGAATTAGTATTTCTTTACTGCTAAATAATATTCCACTGTATGCCCACTTCATCTATCCAATTTTCAGCTAAGATACACTTACATATTTATATTTAATTATTCTTAGAAAATGTGTACATTTGTAGGCAGCTTTTGTAGGATTGCATAATTTGATTTCTCTTGTGTAGATTCTTTGGGATTTAACTGGTGAGGTTGACAATATATTTGTATTTACTTTATATGAACCCTCTCATTACCAATGGAAATATAAATCATACCAAGTGACTTTCCAAAGCAGCAATATTGTTTTTGTTCCCATTAGTAATGTATAGAGGGCTTATATTTATAGCATACTTGTCAACATTTGTTATGGTCTGCCTTTTTATTATAACCATTCTAGCAGTTGTGTCATGTCAAATAACATATTCCATGTCACTTCCCTAATGACTAATGATGCTAAGCACATTGACATCTGCTTGTTAATGCCTACATATTCTCTGTGGACAAGTATATATGCAATGGATTCATATAGGAATAGATACATATAGCTTTAGCATAGTATTGTATGTTCCACCTTGTGTAAATGCATTTGACTCATCTGAATGAACACTCACTGTTCATGATATGTTGAGCTGAATGCTTTCTACCATTAAATGGACCCTGTGAACAAGAACTTCTGGAAGAAAGCTATATGGCTTCTGTGACCAATTGGCTGATTAGAAAGAACTTCAGTGTTGTGGAGAAACTAGAAGGTTGCAGATTTAGAGGCTACTCAACTTAACTTGGGCTTTCTCTAGTCCATAGAATGGCCATTCCATTCCACCACTGTGTAAAAATAACATCCTGCAACAAATACTCTAAAGTTTTTTGGAATATATTCATTTAGAAATCTACTAGTGACCAAGGAGTGCCCATGGAGGGATCCATGGCTCCAGCTTCATATGTAGCACAGGATGGCCTTGTTGGGCATCAGTGGGAGAAGAGGCCCTTGGTCCTGTGAAGGCTCGATGCCCCAGTGTAAGGTAATGTGAGTGTGGGGAGGTAGGAGTGGGTGGGTGGAAAAACACCCTCATAGAAGCAGGGGGAGGGGATAGATGAGAAACTGCAAAGGATATCCTAGCCTGGTACCATGGTACACACCTGAGATTTTTAGTGTATAGGAGTCAGAAGCAGTAAGGCTACAAGTTCAGTGAAAGTGTATGAGACATTTTCTGAAAAGAAAGAAAAGAAAAGAAAAGAAAGGAAAGGAAAGGAAAGGAAAGGAAAGGAAAGGAAAGGAAAGGAAAGGAAAATGTTATAAAATGGAAGCATTCCTTCTTCAGAACTTCCTTGGGATAAGGAATTTATGTACAGCACAGTGGGTAAAGAAGAAGACACATCTGTTGGATCGAAGTAAATATTATCAAATTGGCAAGATCTAGAATCATCTAAGAGACATAATTTTGAACATATTCATAAAGGATTTTGGGGTTTTGGTTAATTGAGGAGAGAAGACACACTTCGACTGGGCAGCATCATCCCATGGGCTGGGGTCCTAGATTAAACACACACATAAACACATACACACACCACACACAGAGAAAGACAGAGAGAGACAGAGAGACAGAGAGGGAGGGAGGGAGAGACAGAGAGAGAGGGAGGGAGGGAGGGAGAGAGAGGGAGGGAGGAAGGGAGAGAAGGGGAGATGGACAGGGACAGGGAGAAGAAGAAGGAAAGGGACAGGGAGAGATATAAACAGAGACAGACAGAGACAGAGAGACAGAGACAAAGGCAGAAAAAAACAGAGACAGAGAGACAGTGACAGAGAGAACCAGCATTCACCCTTCTTTGTTTCCTGGCAGTGGATGTAGTGTGATCAGCCATCATGGCTTCCACATCAAAACAAACTACACCCACAAGTGTGGGCTAAAGTGAATTCTTCCTTTCCTACATTGCGTTTGTTAGTGATTTTTGCCACAGCAATGAAAAATATGATACAAACTTTCAGGCCATGTAGAGATAAATTCTTTTTTTTGTCTTATTTCATTTCTTATTCATCTTAACAAAGAGTAGAATAAACTTCATCTTAGTGTAAAAAGACTAAGTCAAGAACAAGTAATCTGGCAGAGAGAAGACTATGCAGCTCCTGGGCTTTAGCCAAGCAAGAACTGTGAATGGAAGATAGCTCACACAAGACAGGGAAAGACACAAAGACTTTGATTGTGGGGAGCTGATAGGAGTGTTGGTCTCATTAGGGGATATTTTAAAGCAGGCTTCTGATTAAGAAAGGACATTTCTGCTGAAATATAGACATCGAGTAGTATGTCAGAGAGTCAAAAAGATCTTGAATATTTTCATGATCCAAATGCTAACATTTACTTAAACCACTAATAAAAGTTAAAATTTAAGTTGAAATTCAAACCTTATGCATTCTCTGGAGTCTTATTTTATACATCTCAATACTTTGAAAGCAAATTTTCTTAGCCCTTTGGATATTTTCTTGAATATTAAAGTAGGGACCTGCTTGAAAAGGGACATATCAAGACAGGAGACTTACTTCAGGGCTATCATTTTGGAGTCAAATGTCCAAATTTGGAAACTACAGAAATATTAGAGAGACATATTTGGAAGTTAGCTGTAGTTTACTATGATGTTATGATAGCAAGAGATAAACTTGGGAAGGGATCTGTATTTCAAACAAGGGTTAGTGCATGTTTTAAGGCTCTTTTAATTGTCAAACTAAAATTGGTTTTGTCTTTTCTACAGTATTTACTGTAAGTTGCATTGACTATATAATTTCCAATTGTATTAGTGTGTTGAAATCTGGCATCTCTGTTATGGGTGTCTATCAACCAGCTTTTGTCTTACTGCCTTGAGTGTTAGAAAACCTTGATTCTCTTTTTTTAAAAAAAAGCTTGAAAGTGCTGGAAGAAGTGAGTTATCCTTTAAGCAGAAACAAGAGAGTAACAAGCTTGATTTTTGCTAGTATAACAGCTTTAATTTCATTAATTGCTAGCACCACTGCTTCTGCAATAGCATTGACACAAGCAGTTAAGACAACTATTTTTGTTAACCATCTAGCAAAACAATATTACTAATGTATTGAGTATACAAAAGAATTTATATAGGTATCTGGAACAATAGATGATGCTCTATAACCTATTCAAATTATGTGAAGGAGGTTCAGGGTTCAAGAGTTAGGAGCCATCCCAAGTTTCATGACAAATATCATTGAAGTAGTGTTACTTCCAAAATTTACAATGATTGTCCTTATAATTAGAAAAAAATTTCAAGACACCTGTAGAGTATTTGGCATAATCCTAACACCTCTCTGAGTGTGTTAACTTTGCATAGTGAGATTATGAATTTAAAAAGTGCATTCAGCTTTGATGCTGCAGATAATGCCAATAAAATTATCCATGACCTGATGTCAACATGTCCATTTTAGTTAAACCTCAGAAATAGCATGCATAGCTTGATCAGGCTAGCCCTTCTTGTCCTGCCCATAGTATTAAAGCTTGTCTCTAACTACATCAACAGGCTGTCAGCCAAACTACATGACTTGAAACTGATAACGGACCCCCAAACAGAGTTTTTAATTTAACAGGCTGGCAAGCCAAGGATGGGTAAGATTCAGCACAGAGCCTTACCAACCTAAGACAGGACTGCATTGCTTATGAAAATGCATATTCCACAACTGGTAAGGAAGGCTTTCTTGTCAGAATGACCTAAGACAGGCTCAGTCTGGTTAATGCAATAAAAAGGGGGAGATGTGGAGAGCTTTGGGGGCTGCCTGGTAGGAATCTGTCATTGGCCTAGGATAAGGAAATGGGCTACTTGGAAGGAATCTGACATAGGCCAAGGACAAGGAAATGGACTGCAGGCAGAAATCTGACTTTAGGCTGGAACAAAGAAGTAATTTCAGGCAGAAATCTAAATCCTAGGCTAGAACAAAGAAGAAATTTCAGGCAAAAATCTAAATCTTAGGCTAGAACAAAGAAGTAATTATAGACAAAAATCTAAATCTTAAGCTAGAATAAAGAAGTAGGCTTCAGGCATGAAAATGACTTTGGATCAGGACAGGGAGGTATGCTCAGATATTTTGATCATCCTGATAAGCCCTTAGAAATAGTGATCACAGGAGTGATCACTGTACTCTGTTTATTGTCATGCATGTTCCTTGATTATCTGAGTTTATTGTCTTCCTTATTCCTGGACTATTTGCATCTATTGTATTGCTAGTTCCTCAACCTAGAACTGACCTTAATACTTGTATGTTATTTAAACAGTATAAAGGCAAAAAAGAAGGAAGAGGGGTGGCATAGGGGATTAATGGGTGGGGGGAATGGAGAAGGAGGATAGCATCTGAAATGTAAACAAATAAAATATTGAATAAAAAATAAAATAAAAATGAAATATTAGGTATACTCATTTATGTCTCTCTTCTGTTACATAAAACTGAAGAGAATACAGGAAAATATTAATTGCTGGGGGAGAAGGCTCAGTAGGTAAGAGAGCTGAATAAGTGAGGATACCTAAGTTCAAATTCCAGTATCCATGCAAAACCCCTGCTTTGCTGTACATGCCTCCAACTCCACTGTTAGTGGGTAAGTGGACAATAACAGGCAGACCCTGAGAGCGAGGGAGCTGAAATAAGCTTTCATTTCAATGAGATGCCTTGTTAAAAATAATGAGGTAGTTGGAGAGTAATATCTTCCTCTGATCTCTGCTTGCATTCATAGAGGTACACACACACATGCACACACACACACACATGCTACACTCATATACCACACACACACACAGCAAAAACAAAAATTATAAACTATGCAAAAATAATTACTGCCTCCCTTACATTTGTATGATTTAGGAATTTATCAGGTCTTGGGGCTGTCACTTAGCCTATCAACCGAAGAGTTTGCTTTCTGTTTCCAAGAGCAGAGCCTTAAAAATTCTTCCCATCAGCATTTTAGAAAACTGTCAACCTTCCCTAACAAGCCCTAGAGAAAAAGAAAGGAAACAAAAAAAATTCAGAGAAACTAAGGATCCAAGTCACATTCTATGAAACTGTTTAAGCAGGGAAACAAAACCATTCACATGTATAATCTACTCTTGTCCTCTTTCCCATGGCAACATGTCTTTCCGTGGTCTGCTGTTGTAATGTTACATTGCCCTATCCAGCTACTTGCCCTTTGAAAAGCCTATTTGAAGGGCACAGGAGATGGCTATTTCAATAAAGTGCTTGCTATGCAAACACGAAGACCTGAGTTTGGTCCTGCAGAACTCATTTAAACAGCCCAATTATGTGGTATGCACAGGGGTTCTGGCTCTGGGAAAGTGGAGACAGGAGAATTCCCATGGCTTGGTTCGAAGCCAGTCTAGCTGAATCAGCAAGTTCCAGGTTCAATGACAGACTCTGTCTCAAAAAGTAAAATGGTATGGTGGTTTGAAGGAAAAGGCCTCCGTAGGCTCATAAGAAGTGACACTATTAGGAGGTGTGGCCTTCTTGGAGGAAATGTTTCACTGGGGTGTGGGGGGAAGTTCGGAAACTGAGGTTTCAGAAGCTCAGGCCAGGCCTAGTGACTAGTTGTCTCTACCTGTTGTTCATGGATCCAGATAAAGGACGCTCAGCTACTTCTCCAGCTCTATGCCAACTTTCATGTCACCGTGCTTCACATCATGATGATAATAGACTAAATTTCTGAACTGTAAACCAGAACACTTTAGTGGCCAGAATGTTCCTCATTTAATACATAGCCAATTTTTTTCTCTTCCTTTCTTTTACTTTTTTCTCTCTTTCCTTCTTTCTCCCTTTTGCTTGCTCACTACCTCGCATGCATGCGTGTGTGTGTGTGTGTGTGTGTGTGTGTGTGTATGAATGTATGTGCGTGTGTGTTGAGGGTGTGTCCTCATTTGGGCATTTACCTATACAGACCAAAGTACAACTGTAAGCATTTTTCCAGGCACCATTCACCATTTTTGAGCTAGGTTCCCCATTGACCTGAAACTCATCAATTAGACTAAAGTAGCTGGTGAGTCCTAGAGATAGATCCTCCTGTCTCTGCTTCTGTCTGATGAGCAGAGCTAAGAGAACACTCAGCTATCAGGAGTACGGAGAACAAGCTCATGACACAGCAGTAAGACCAGAATCTTTGAAAGTAGTTTTAATTAAAAGATTTTGGGGTAAGGTTGATTACCATTACACATAACAATGCTCTTGTTGACAATCTAATGCCAAGTTCCAATGGTCATGACTTAAGTACCCGGTCTGACCCAAAGCTCAGGCTTCAATCAAGTCACAGATGCAAGAAATATGTATAGACAGAAGGTGTGTATATGGAAGAATCTGAAAGTCCATCACCCATTCTTGAGAATACTTCTCCCTAAACATGTATGTACACACAGAGTCTAAAGGTCAACATTATGTATCTTCCTCAGTTATTCCCTGACTGTCTTAGTTAGGGTTTCTACTGTAATGAAAAGAGACTGTGACTATAGCAGCTCTCCTTTTTAAACACCTTTTAAAAGATATTTTAAATTTTTTTTATTTATATGAATACACTATAGCTGTCTTCAGACATACTAGAAGAAGGCATCAGATCCCATTACAGAGGGTTGTGAGCCACCATGTGGTTGCTGGGAATTGAAGACAGAACCTCTGGGGGAGCAGTCAGTGATCTTAACCACTCAGTCATCTCTCCAACCCAGCAAGTCTTATAAGGAAAACATTTAATTAGGATGGATTGCAGTTCAGAGGTTTAATCCATTTTCATTTATGGCAGGATGGTAGCATGGTTCTAGAGAAATAGCTGAAAGTTCTATATCTGCATCACCAGGCAGCAGGAAGAGACAGTCAGCCACCAGCCTGCTTTGAACTTCTGAAACTTCAAACCTTACCCACAGTGATTCACTTCTTTCAACAAAGCCATACCTCCTAACACTGCTACTCTCTATGGGCCAATGAAGGTGAGGAAGGGCTTCATATCTCCAGTTCCTTTTAACTTTGTTGACTGCAACATAGCTCTTTTTTGGGCTAGTTTCACACTCAGCCTACAGCTTTCTTTGTCAGGTTATTTCATGACTCTGACTACTCCAACATTTGGGGTTTTCTAAGGCAATGCAAATTTTACCCTCAAAGCTTCATTTAATGGCCCATCTAGGCCTCTAGGGCTTTTTTTAGTCATGAATAGAGATTGTACAACCCCTTTCTTGTATCCCTGACTCTAAAGTAGAATCATGTTGATGAATCTGCCAAATTCTGAGGCTTAATGAACCTGGAACTTGGCCCCCTGTTCAATTATATCTGCATCAGCTTTCTATTGATGTTTTCCTTCACTGCTTAAACTTTCCTTTAATTCTTTTTCAAAACATAGAAGCTTACCTGTGTTTGGTCTTGCCCTAAGGTCACCATTACCTTTCTAGCATGTAGCATTCAGACTTTTCTTTAAATATTTTATCTCCTTGAGCACCTGGACTTAGCTCCATTGCACTTCGTGGGCTCCTTTTCACATCAAACTCTACATTTTATCTTTTTATTCAGCTTACTTTCTTATTATAGATCTGCATAAGGTTGATTAGAGGCACACTACAGAATTGATACTAAGCTGTCTTGAAATCTCCTCTGCCAAACCCATAATACAAAACTCTTTATTTCAGTCCTATGCAGATTTTTAGGACAAGGGCAAAAAGAAACCACATTCTTTGCAAATATATCACATAAATGCTCTCTAGCATGCTTACTAATATATTCCCCTCTGAAACTTCTTGAGCAGGGCTCCCAGAGTTCAAATAACCATTATCACAGCCTTTCATGGTCCTACTTGGATGGCTCATTAAACCTCTCTTAATTAATTGCTTTCCTAGTCCAAACTCCGGAAGTCTTTCATATTCTTCCAACAGGTCAGGCCTGTCATACTACTATCCCACTTCTTCCTACTAACTTTTGCCCTAGTCACTGTTCTCTATTGCTGTAAAGATACAGCATCGCCACCACAACTCTTATAAAAGAAAGCATTTAATTGGGGGCTTACATATAGTTTCAGAGGCTTAATACATTGTCATCATGAGAGTGAACATGTCAGCAGGCATGGCACTGGAAAAATACTTAAAAGCTACATTCTGACTGCAGGCAAGGCCTTCCATGGGCTTTTGAAATTTCAAAGCCCATTCTCAGTGACACACTTCCTCCAAAAAGACCACACCTCCTAATCCTTTTAGTCCTACAAAAAGAGTTCCACTCACTGGAGACTAAGCATTCAGTATAAGCCTATGGGAAAACCATACTTATTCAAACCACCAAAGAACTCAACTCAATCCTGTTTAAATTCCACTTTGCCTTAATGAGTTAATCAGGCCTTGTAAGTTTATTTGTATACAGATATTCTCCAGTAGCAGGGCATTCTTTAAAACTGAAGGTGATACAATATGTAAACCTCAAACATTCCACTTTGGCATATTTATTATTTAGAGTTAAATGAAATTAAGAACCACTGAGCATAAGGAAAGTTCTTTACCTGAAAAAAGTGCATGTAAATAAATAAATAAATAAATAAATAAATAAATAAATGTCTCCCTATGTAAAGGAAGTATGTAGTTTTAAAGGGAATTTCTAATAATATGGGTATCTGAACCTGGAAAACAGTTAGCTTGATTTTACCACCTGGTTAACATCATCTGAATAAAAGTACAGACCTATTGGCACTATATTCTTATCCTTCTCCTTCCCATGATCTCCCACTTATCACACCCCTAGAAGTTCTAAACCCATATTCTCTTCAGTATCTGAGGGTAACATATGTTCCAATCCACTAGCTTTTCCCTGCAATTTCATATTTTGTGTTACCACTGTGTATATGTCAAAACTGAAATAAATTTTCTCTTGTAAATCTATCTTATGGTGATTTAATTCTCAAACCTGCCACATAATTTAGGATGTTAAAAGGAAGCATTTTCTTACCCCTCAGAAAATCTGTCCCTGAGTCATGTTACAGCTGAATTCCAGGTGCAGGTCTGGGAACAATAAGATGTATTTATATAATTGCCTTCTTCCTATGAAATACGTCATTTGTGAGGAAGAGTTATATTCTTCAGCAAATAAGAGTCAAGAGAAGGGGTTGAAGAAGCTGGAGGGGAGAATTCTGTAGGACTTGGGACACAGTCAGTACAAAATGCAAACGTCTCTACCCATCTCCATTCTTGAGCTACCATTCTCATACCTAAACAGGTAAACATACTGTAAATTTTGTCACACACAAGCTGGAAAGCAGCATTAGATTCAAGTCATCCGGACACTGTGGTATCAAACATAAGTTCTTTTTTCAATAAAGACATCAAAATTGCACACATTTCTTGGAGTTAAAAATAAAGAATTTTGACATTTTTTTAAAAAAAAACATCCCCAAAGAATCAGTCAGGTAGTTCAGATAGTCATCTTTCTTATGTTCTGTCTTAGTCACTGTTACATTGCTGTGAAGAGACACTAAGACCACGTCAACTCTTATAAAAGAAAGCATTTAACTGTGGCTTGCTCACAGTTGCAGATATTTAGTCCTTCATCATCATGGTAGGAAATGAGGTGGCACTCAGGTAGACATGGTGTTGGAAAAGTAGCTGAGAGTTATATTCTGATCCACTAGCCAAAACAGACTCTAGGCTTGGCATGGGCTTTTGAACCCTTAAATCTCTCCCCTTGTGACATTCTTTTTTTCAAAAAGGCTACACATCCTAATACTTTCAAATAGTTCCATTATTTGGTAACTAAGAATTCAAATATTTGAGTCTATGGGCCTATTCTTATTTAAACTGACACATGACCATAATTCGATTCTATGGCAGCAACAACATGCGGATGTCCTCAAGCCCAGGCCATCAATGTCTAGATAACTAATTCAAAATAGTGAACCAGAGATAATCCTTTAACTTGTTGTTTTGTTTCTTAATGATATACATTCATTAATTGGTATCTCTTAGTTCAGGATGTATTTTAACACCTTCTACTTCAGATAAGCAAGCTTGGGTCCCCAAACTTCCCTAGCTAGCACTTACTAGCAATGATCATTCTAGGTATAAATTTCTGTTAACAGTTCAGATTATTGGCTGTGAACAACATAACTTTGAACAGTTGTATGATTATTTTGAAGGACTGTTTTGGCATAGAAATGGGAAATAACTGATACTAGATAGTTGGAACTACAGAAGAACATTCTCCATAGATCGGAAACTGAGGCTTTGCTGATGTTACCATTACTTGCTGAGGGCTTTATCCAGAGGACACTCCATTGACTGACCACAGGAAGCTGTTTATAGTGCTTGGGACCCCAGAACTGAATGTTTCTGCTTCTAATACCCTCAACCAATGTGTTTTCCATATCCCTAGCTGTGTTAGTCTGCTAGGGTTGGCATAATCAAGAATCATAACAAGGTGGCTGGCTGCCCACAAATCTACAGACTAGAAGGTCCTGGTGTGAGCAGTATTAGGACTTCTTGAGACTGTGAAGAGAATCTATCCTGTCCTTGTCTCATTGACATACAGACAGTTTTCTTCTCTCAGTGTTTTTGTATGCTGCTTTCCTTCTATATATGTCTCTCTCTCTATGTCCATGTTTCTCTATTAGAACATCCACCATGTGGGAGGTCAATCTGATTGCATCATTCTTTTTATTTCAGGGATTTCATGTGTGAACACTACATCCACATCACTCCTAACCCTCTTTCTCTTCTTTAAGTCCTCTGGATAGATAGATAGATAGATAGATAGATAGATAGATAGATAGATAGATAGAATATATATTATGCATATACATGTGTATGTGCATACATGTATACATAGTCTACTGAGTCCATTTATCTATTTAACTTTGCTCATATATTCATGTACTCCGTCATTATGCTGGTCATATTCAGGCAACCATACTATTGAGCATTTATGAATCTGTTTTCCATCCTGTGTCTAGGAGAGGTCAGAAAATCTACTGCCAGACATTCTGGGCTTCTGGTTCTTAATTTCCTATATAAAGACAAAATCCAAACGAGATCATATTTTGAAATATAAATGGCTAGCATATCAGCGAAAGAATTTTGGAGGAGCATGCAGTTCAATTTATAACACCATTGTACTAAGTTTTACTGTTCTTATACATGTAGGATGTATAGTTTGTGAGAGATAGTTTGTGTATAGTGTTTGTATGCACAGTTCACATACATTTTAGGTCTATTACTATATAAGAGAATAGCACCCAAGGTAAAAAAAAATCTTGGTCCTAGGTAAACAAGTTAGGTAAACAACTGTACTGTGACCACCATTAAATTTATTTTCACCAATGTTTAGTAAATCTTTATTTAATTTATAAAACTACCAAGTGAAGAGCTGTTAAAATAGAATAAGGCAAACTTATTTAATAAAGTTGTGCTTGACAGTGAAAAGTGTGAGTGGACCCTAGGGATGCTTCAGAAAAGTCATATTATTTTTTCTAACTTTACTGCAGGTGGCCACACTTCACTGTGATAACATCTTTAAGCAAAGCGCATCTAGATTTATTTATATGTCTCACGTTGTTGCCTATTTAGCACAAGCTGTGTAGTATAAATGAGGGAGCTACTTTCCTAAAGAGTTTTCAATCTATTAATATATTTTTAAAATATTGAAAACATCATGAGTCCAGCAAAAGTATGATTCTACCAAAAATAATGTAGATTTCTCCATGAAGAATTTATTTTTGTATACAATGCTAAAATGTTTGCAATGTGTTAAGAAGAGCAGATAATAAAAAGCATGGGCTGAACACCCAGTCTATTCCCAATAAACAATTACCAATAGTCCTTTGGTCAAAACTCTACATGAGGGCGATGGCTTGGTGATTAAAGATATTTCCTTATATGCCAGAAGATTTCAGTTTGAATTCACTGAACATATATAAAACCTTGGCACTATAGCATACTCTTGTACCCGGCACTCCTATAGGAAGATGTGATGCAGAGACAAGAGGGTCCGTGGAAAAGTGATGGTCAGCTAGCTCAGCTTATGCAGTGGCAAATAAGAAAGCTTGTCTCAAACAAGGTAGAATGAGAGGACAAATACCTATGGTTGCTGTCTGACCGGCTCATGTTTGCTGTGGCACATACATGTATACACACCACACACACACACGCAGAAAGAGAGAGAGAGAGAGAGAGAGAGAGAGAGAGAGAGAGAGAGAGATCATATGTATTTATGAATGAAATATCAATGTACAAATGTATCAAAGTACATTACACTATGATGCAGAAAGCAAATAATATATTAAGGTCATATAAATACAAGAATAACTAAAAAAATGCTTAGTTGGCCCAGGAAATTTTAAAGCTTAAGAAAGTAAAAATTTTAAAATGTCACTGTCTTTTAAGAATTAATGTTAGGTAGAGGCACCACCTGTCAGAAAAATTCTGTATGGCAATTCTTGATTCCAACAACCAATGAGTTCTGAATAGGCACCTTATTTTTCAAAAGTAAGCTAATAGAATCACAAGACACTATATGACATCTATAGATTTGATAATCCAGTTGCTGCCCAGACAAATCCTTAAAATAAAGTGAGAAAAATGCAATGTTTGCTTCTCTACAAGCCTTTGGGAAGCCCCTGTTCTAGCCCATTACCTCCCAGCAATGTTTTCCTTGTGGTCTCTGAGGACAGGAGCATTGGCGTCCTTTCTGGGATCCCGAAACATTACAAGGACAACTTGGGTGGTAGTGAAGCCAATTTTTCAAAAAATTATGTGGGTCAGTAATTTCAGAATGAGTTTGAAACCTTTGAGTAAACATCAGTCTGCCCAGTACTAAGACGGATTTGGAGATACCCAGGGAAATATGTACACTTGTTTGGCACTAAGATCTCTGTACTTCCTGTATCCAGTCAAGCTAGAAATACCACAAGTGCAACCTTTCTCACGGTGTTTTTCCACTCCTTCCCTGGGTCTCAGCCAGATGCTTAACGAGAACAGAGAACAGCAATAATAAAATCTGTGCCCTTTCCAGGAACTTTGTCTCAGGAATACAACATACTATCTTCTCATCAGCATCACTAACATAAATGAGAATCGAAACAGCCCTTGTTGTTACTGCTAATGTTCCATGGATGAACGTAGCAGGAAAACTATTACAACAAAGATAATGTAACTTTTCAACATATTTTGGAAGATTCACACAACTGAATGTGAAGTGAGTGTCGGGGGGTGGGATGGAGTTCGATAAGAAGCTTATTCCAAGTAATCCCCAAGCTGAGAAAAGAGACCCCTGAGTCGCAGGTCTCATTTAGACCATTTTCATCTACTCCATTTAACTCCCTGCTAGGATCTTGGCTGTAACCATAAGAAGCAGATGTGCAGATCAGAGCCCACTGTTCCACCGGTGTTTGAGTCTTTGTCTCAGTTTTCCTATTAGATGTTCTTCTATTCTATTTTCTGATGCTATAACAAAATACCACAGACTGGCTAGTTATTAAAGAAAAGTCATGTACCTCCTATACTTCCAGATGCTTACATGTTCAGGATCAAGGGACTGACTTTGGCAAGGGCCTTCTTACATCCTAACATGACAGAAGGCATCGTATGGCAAGAAGGGGCACTGTGTGAGCTCAGGGCTTCTCTCTTGCTTTTATGAATGCACTGTTCATATTGTAAAAGCTCTACCCTCATGACTTCTCCCAAACCTTAATTGCCTTCCACAGACCCCTCGTCTATATTTCCACACTTATGCATTTGGGGATTAAGTTTCCAACACACACATGCATGCACACACACACATGCATGCATGCACACACATACACACACACACACACACACACACACACACACAGTTTGAGCAGTAATCACTGAGATCAATATATATTCTAAATGCTAAGGGCTAACACACGATGTGATTACATTCTGTATAAGAAACTAGCAGCTGTAATGATCTAACATCAATCATATTGTTACACAGTGCAGATGTAACATGATTGCAGTGTCTGGGATAGCAGGACCACTAAACCTTTTTCTATTATCTTGAATGGTCATGAAATCGGTATGAACTTCAACATTTCTTTTTAAGTTATGGTTTCTAAATCTTTAAATCTTAAATGTCCCCCAAAGGATCATGTTTTGAAGGCTTGCTACCAGTCCTATAGTGCTACTAAAAAGTGTTATAGAATTTAGAGGGAACACAAAATAAAATGAAGTAAGACAAGTAGAAGCAAAACTTTGTAAGGAATTTACATAGTGGAACTACAGTTTTCTAAGTCTCTTTATCTTTCAGTCTTGATCTGTTCTCCCTGCTCCATCCTTGCCAGTCACCATAAGATAAATACATACCTATTGTGTCATCATGGGCTAAAAATATCATGCCTCAGATCTCTCAAATCATAAACCTAAGTATATGTCTTCATTGGAAATTGATTGACTCAGGAAATTGATGGCACAGAGATGGGGAAAATGAAAACATGACTTGCTTTTCAAATCTATAAGAAGCTAACGACTAGACAAATTGGAGCACATAGATAGCTGTAGATATTCGAGGAGCTGAGGCAGGAGGATAGCTTGAATCCCTAAGTTGAAACTGAACCCAGGTAACAGATAGAAGCTCTGCTTTAAAAATAAAAAACTACAACTGTTTTTAAAAAATGAGAATGGAGCCAACTTCACAAAGGAGAGATATCTAACCATGAAGGTGGTGTCTATTTTCATGAACAACATTCCTGACAGATTATATGGAGTTAATCAGGATTCAAATGGCATATGTACAGTTACTAAACATTCAGAGAAGTCAGTCATGTTGAATCTCTTAGAGACCATGCTGTGGCAGGTAAGCTGGCTGATCACTTTCCTTCTTTATCGGTGATTCATCTAAAATGGGCATTGATGGAGAATTGAAAGTCACTGTAGCCAGAAATGACTCTATCAGGTTTCTGATGTTCAAAAGAGAACCATCATAAATGCTGCATCATGTATGAAGCAATCTACTTAACACATTTGAGTGTCAAGAAGGAGGAATGGGCAGTAAGCTATTGCCTGCGATCTTACTAGAAAGGGGTAAGTTTTCAAATGCAAGCAAAAACAGGGTCTAGGTTGCTGGGAAAAACCCAAATTCAGTTGTCAGCATCCATATTGATCAGTTCATAATGACCTGTGTTCAATGCCTAGTTCTGGAGAATAAAAGAACTACACTCACTTTAATGGTCCTATACGCAGGCATACACATATACATATATTGTAAAAACAATAAAAAATTAATATAAAAAATAAGAAACTTGGAATTTAACATAAGTGGATGGAATCCTATCACTGCCTAGATTTTTAAATGCCATTTTTGAACAGTAAGGGATACTACCTGCCAGGAAAGTTCATCTATGTGCACTAAACTGAAAAAGTCACGTCCTTTCTCTAAAAAAAAAAAAAAAAATTAAAACGGATGATTAATATAGCCAAGGACTGAGTTAGATTAATTAATTTGGCTAATTTGAAATAATATGGCACTTTGACAGCATAATTTAGTCTCAGCTCAGTGATGAAAAACGGACTTTAAGAGATTCTTCCTCAAATGTTTCAGTCTTGCAATCATTTTAATTTCATGTTGATCTAATTAGTAATTCTAATCACAGGGGGGAGGATAGAAAAAATTTCTCAGTTCATGGTCAATAATTTTCCCCATGTGGACATTAGCACTTTCCCGTTTCTCACCAGGAGTCTGGATGCCTTCCATCTGATAATGGATGATAATGGATGGACGGGCTTTTTACACAGCTTGGCAGACTCTGGGGAGACAGTGGGCCTGGTGACTCGAAGTGTGTGAGAGTCGAACATGGTGCTCGGAATCCTACAGTGCTTCTTTCTTCATCTCCAGGATTACTTTTTCCTGAAAACAGGCAGCTCCACCAGTCTATCAATGGCCAAAAAGGAGTGGTTCAAAAATTTCCTCCTTGGAAGGGGCCACTCAACTGTCTCAAAATTTTAACCCAGAATTGTTTCTGTCTAAAGGAAACACAGAGACAAAAATAGAACAGAAACTGAAGGAAAGGCCATCCAGAGACTGCCCCACCTTGGGATCCATCCCATCCGCAGACACCAAACCCTGACACTATTGCTGATGCCAAGAAGTGCTTGCAGACAGGAGCCTAGTATTGCTGTCCTCTGAGAGGCTATTCTCGCAACTGACTAAGACAGATGTAGACACTCACAGCCAATCATTGGACTGAGTCCGGGGTCCCAAATGGAAGAGTTAGGGAAGGACTGAAGGAGCTGAAGGGGATTGCAACCCCACAGGAAAAAATAACAATAACAACTAACCGGACCCCTCAGAGCTCTCAGAGACTAAACCACCAACCAAAGAGTATGCATGGGTGGGTTCATGGGTCCCGCTATGTATATAGCTGAGGATTGCTTTATCTGGTATCAATAGGACGGGAGGCATTTGGTCCTGTGGAGGTTTGTTGCCCCAGGGAAGGAGGATGTTACAGGGGCGAGAAAGGAGTGGGCAGATGGGTGGGGTAGCGTTCTTTTAGAGGCAAAGGGGAGGAGAAGGGGTGGGAGGTTTGTGGAGGGGAGTCTGGGAAGGAGGATAACATTTGACATATAAATAGATAAAATAATCAATAAAAAAAGAGAACTTTCTCCTTGATTTTATGAAAAATTATTGAAGATTCAGCAAGCATATGAGAATGTGAGACAAGGAGATGAAATCATGCCAGCCTTCCAGATGCAAGGAACAGATGACCCACTGAACAAGGCCCTGTCCTTAGGATTCAAGTCGTGACTGCAGGGGAAGATGACTAAGCTGAACTAAGAGGATGGCAGTTATTAAAGGGAGAAATTGAACCATAAATCTCAATCAGTATCACTGGACAGATGTGTGGCAGAAAGGAGGGGGTGCAACAGGCTTTTGCTGAGACTCTACGGGTAGGCAGCCTGCTGTTGGTGGTCTAGTTGACACAATGGTCATTATCTCATCCTCTTCAAAAGTTGACACTACCCAACTAGCCTACGAGAAAAGGCCTGAAGGCCCAGCAACTGCTTTCCATGACATCAGGGACAGCTCATGGGTGATTCATTACTCTGTCATATTTGTTTCAACTTCCTATATTTTTTTAACATCAGAGAAAATTACTTATGAATTTATGAATTTTGTATGATACTTGAGAGGTTAGTAATCCCAAGTATCACCCAATTCAAGTCAACATGAGAGCACTGAAGTACAGGCAGATGAATGGCCCCTGTGCTGACCAATTTTGATTTGGCACTTGATTGGACTAAGAAAAAGTCTAGGGTATTAGTAAGGCATATCTTCGAGTGTTCTGTGATGGCAACCTATCCAAAACAAGTGGGCCTGGTGTCTGCATGATGGACTAGTATACTGTTACATTTCTCAGAATTTTAATTAACATTAAGTCCTGAGATCCAGAGTTTATAAGCACTATAAATGGCTCAGATATTACAAACTCAGGTATTACAAATTATGAAATGGAACTGTGACTATAGGCAGATATTCAATAAATTAACAAAAACTATTCTATTGTTGAATATAGGAAACAATATTTATTTCTTAGGAGAGTCCAGTTATATTTCAAATGGGTCATAATTCAAATGTGATTCAAATGGATATTGAGTGTGCACGAAGGGCATAATTGAAACCCATTGTCTATAGTTTCATAGTATTTGAATGTCCTGGAGTGTTTCAGCAAACCTTCTTTGTCCAGAGCCATGAGAATCTTAACAGTAAATAATAACTGATAAGCTATCTCTCATAATGAGGCATTGACTTATGGCATACTCCTTTGGTCCTGAGGAGAATGTGAAAACTCTTATTCTGAGACATCCTAAGTATTAACACTTACTTTCTTAAAGAGCAAATTCTATTTAGTCAAACCTCCCTGAGATTGTAATTTTTATATATAATTTCATTTTGATATTTCCATGTTTTTCTTCCCTAGTCTTTGAAACTTAAAATCCTACATCTTAAATATAATTTTGTCTATCTAGTTCCTCCCTCCTCTTTTTTTCCATTAATTTCTTTTCTTTTTCTTTCTCTCCTTTTTTTCCTTTCTTTCTTTCTTTTGATATTAATTAAATTTAGTATTTCTATTGCCATGGTGAGACTCCATGACCACAACAACTCTTATAACAAAAACCATTTAATTGGGACTCACTTACATTTGAGAGGTTTAGTCCATTATCATCATGGTGCGAAGCATGGTGGCATGCAGGAAGACATGCTACAGAGAGGTATCTGAGAAGTCTACATCTATAGCAAGCAGCAGGAAGAGAAAATGAGCCACTTGCCATGGATTGAGCTTCTGAAATATCAAAGCCCATTCCCAGTGGCACATTATCTCCAACAAGGGCACATTTTCTAATCTTTTCTAATAATCTCACACCCTATGAGCCCATGGGGCCATTTTTATTAAAACCACCCTTTCTTTTCTTTCCTTCCTTCCTTTATTCCTTTCTGCCTTCACTCCTTCCTTCTCCCATCTATTCTCTGTCTACTACTAGAGATTGAATCCAGGGCATAACATATTAGCATTTTTTAAATACCACTGAGCTATATTCTTAGCATTAAAAATTACAAAAAGATCTCACTAAGTTGCCCAGAGTGACCTTGATTTTATTCAGTAGTCCATAGAGCTGAGATCTCTCTCGTTTCTCATAAACATCTTTGTAGTTGGAATTATAGGCCTGTGCCATCAGGCCTGGCTTGTGCCTCTTTAGCACATAGCCTTTGTCCTAATTGGTCTCTGGTAAATTTTCAAGGGCTGAATCAATTCAGCAGTAAGATAAGAATAAAACTTAAAACTCCTAAACCATTCATTTACTTACAATTACAAAAGAGGACAAAAATTAAGTATAGAAGAAGAATTCTGAGTCATTTTGTCTGGGTTTAAGTATTACATCATTATCTTGTGTCTCTCTTAATTGTACATAACTGCCTAACATTTATCCTGAGAGAAAGATAGTCAAGAAGCAGGCTAAAGAGTGGATTTGCCATGTGGGGAGGCAACAAAAGTCATTGTCTTCTGCAAGCTTTGTGGGACTGCCCATCTTTAAGTCTCTACAATGATGTACTGTGGTCAATCTCAAGCCCCTAGACCACTAACACCCACTGAAATATTACTCTGTGATGAAAATGCTTCTTCTGGGTTTTCAATGCATCCTGGGCCATAGGAGACACAAGTTGTGGAATCTGTTGGGCTAAGAAGCAGAAGGCAGCAAAGACATTATGCCACAATCAATACAGAAACCCACATGCTACCATGATTATGAGAAATCAAAGTCCCCGACTTAGGAATGTATCCTGTCCTGGATACTCATATCTCCTTGGTACCATCATTCCCTGGGTTCCAGGTAGGAAATACTTGAGTTTTCTTAGCTACAATTCCCCCAACTGGAAGAAAGTCAATCTTCCTCTTGACATAACATTCTCTTTTTATTATAAGAATAGGGATGCAGTCTTCCTTCAATTTTCTCATTATCAGAGAGTAGGAATGATTAATATGATCTTCTTGTTTACAGAGAGATAATTGAGGTTCAGAGAGACCATGGAGCTTGTATAGTACTACACAACACTTAAGAGTAACACCTGAGCTTCTGGTTTCCATCTGCACCCGAAGCTGACCCTATGCCACAGCTCTCTGTACCCAGATCTCACAGGGAGAGAGCTGGTCTCCCAAGAGGGCTGACACACCTGTGACCACAACTTCTGCTCAAATTCCTGGCCCAAGAGGGACCCGCCCAGAACCATCAGGACACAGGAACCAAGGAATAGCCGGGGACAGGATCCTTCTGCTTTCCATCTGTGCCTGGGAGCTGACCTTATGCCACAGCTCTCCATACCCAAAATCCTCCCAGAGAGAACTGGAGTCCCAGGAGTGCTGACACACAGCCTTACAGGAGGGACAAGCAACAATCAGAGACAGAAAAACCAGCTAACACAAGATAATCAGATGGCGAGAGACAAGGACAAGAACAAGGACATAAGCAAAAGAAACCAAGGCTACTTGGCATCATTGGAACACAGTTCTCCCTCCACAGCAAGCCATGGATACCACAAAGCACCAGAAAAGCAAGACTCTAATTTAAAATCACATCTCATGATGATGATAGAGGACTTCAAGAAGGACATAAATAACTCTCTTAAGAGAGAGAAAGGTAAACAGGTAGAAGCCCTTAAAGAGGAAACACAAAAATCCCGTAAAGAATTATTAAAAAAAAAAAAAACTCAAACAAACAGATGAAGGAATTGAACAAAGCCATCCAGGATCTAAAATTGGAAAAAGAAACAGTAAGGAAATCATAAAGGGAGACATATCTGAAGTTAGAAAACCTAGTAAAAAGATCAGAAGACATAGATATAAGCATCACCTACAGAATACAAGAGATAGAAGAGAGAATCTCAGGTGCAGAAGATACCACAGAAAACATTGACACAACTGTCAAAGAAAATACAAAGTGCAAAAACTCCTAACCCAAAACATCCAGGAAATCCAGGACACAATGAGAAGACCAAACCTAAGGATAATAGGTATAGAAGAGAATGAAGATTCCCAACTTAAAGGGCCAATAGTATCTTCAACAAAATTATAGAAGAAAACTTCCCTAACCTAAAGAAAGAGATGCCTATGAATATACAAGAAGCCTATAGAACTCCAAATAGACTATACAAAAGAAGAAATTCCTCCTGTAACATAATAGTCAAAACTCCAAATGCACAAAACAAAGAAAGGATATTAAAAGCAGTAAGGGGAAAATGTCAAGTAACTTATAAATGCAGACCTACTAGAATTACACCAGACTTCTTACCAGAGACTATAAAAGCCAGAAGATGCAGGACAGATGTCATACAGACCCTAAGAGAACACAAATGCCAGCCCAGGCTACTATACTCAGCAAAACTCTCAATTACCAAAGATGGAGAAACCAAGAAATTCCATGATAAAACCAAATTTACACAATATCTTTCCACAAATCCAGATCTACAAAGGATAAGAGAGGGGAAACTCCAACACAAGAAGGGAAATTATACCCTAGAAAAAGCAAGACAGTAATATTTTTCCAACAAACCCAAAAGAAGATAGCCACACAAACATAATTCCACCTGTAACAACAAAAATAACAGGAAGCAACAATCACCATTCCTTAATATCTCTTAACATCAATGGATTCAATTCCCCAATAAAAAGAATGGATATAGAAAATGTGATACATTTACACAATGGAATACAACTCAGCTATTGAAAACAATGACTTCATGAAATTCTTAGGCAAATGGATGGATCTAGAAAATATCATCCTAAGTGAGGTAACTCAGTCACAAAGAACTCACATGGCATGTACTCACTGATAAGTGGATATTAGCCAAAGATTGTGGAATACCCATGATACAACTCATAGACCACGTGAAGCTCAAAAGGAAGGAAGACCAAAGAATGAATGCATCAGTCCTACTTAGAAGAGGAAACAAAATAATAAAGGGAAGTGGAGGGTGGAGGGACTTGGGAGGAAGAGAAGAGGGGATGGGGAAAAGAAGGAGAAGAATCGGGTATGGGAAAAGATGGAGGAGGTGTGCAGAGGGTCAGGAAATTGAACAGAGGTATGTAGCAAGGGGGATGGAGAACTGAGGGTAGGAACCAGAAAGTCCCAGATGCCAGGAAAGCAAGAGCCTCCCAAGACCCCAAGGGGATGACATTAGCTGAAATACTCCGCAAAGCAGGGGGAGAACTTGTAGAAGCCATACCTAGAGGTTAGACATGGCCCCCAGGTTGAAGGATGGGGCTATCCACCCATCTCCAAAATTTTAACCCAGAATTTCTCCTGTCTAAAGGAAATACAGAGACAAAGAGTAGAGCAGAGACTGAAGGAAAAGCTATCCAGAGACTGCCCCACCTGGGGATCCATCCAATATACACAAACCAAACCCAGACACTCTTGTGGCTGCTAAGAAATGCTTGCTGACAGGAGCCTGATACATCTGTCTCCTGTGAGGCTCTGCCAGACTGTGACCAATACATATGCGGATGTACACAGCCAAACATTGGACTGAGAGTAGGGACCCCAATGGAAAGTTAGGGCAAGGACTGTAGGAGCTGAAGGGGTTTGCAACCCCGTAAGAAGAACAATAATATCAACGAACCAGAAACCCCCCCAAAACTCCCAGGAACTAAACCACCAACCAAAGAGTACACATGGAGGGACTCTTGGCTCCAGCTGGATATGTAGCCCGTTGGTCCAGTTGAGGCTTGATGACCTAGGATAGGAGAATGGTAGACAGTTGAAGCAGGAGTGGGTGGGTGGGGGAGCACCCTCATAGAGGCAGGGGAAGGGAGGAAGGTATAGGGGACTTGTGGAGGGGAAACGTGGAAGGGGTATAACATTTGAAATGTTAGTAAACAAAATAACCAATAAAAAAATGAAAAACAAATCCCATGGAGAAAAAAAAAGTAACAGCTGAGTTCTGATTTTGTAGCTCAATATCTCTAACACTCATGATGGCTCAATCGCAAGTACATGTATTCTAGGTATGGTGTCTGTAGGGCTTCATGCTTACTAACTTCTTGGTTGAGAACACTAGTTAATTATACATGAGGATATTGTCCATAATCCTATAGGACTACAGCCGTAGGCTGCACACATATAGGCATAGTTAGTCTTCTCACAAATGGCTCTTTTTCAATTGATGACCCAGCATATCCTGGGAATTAATGCCATGTAGTGTATCTTAGGGATGGCATCCACTGGTTTAGATGCTGAACACTCCTGCTAAGAGCTCTATGCTTGGCCATAGCACCACTCTTACACATAAGCAGCATGTGGTCCTGGATAGAGTAGCAGAATTGCATGCCCCATTGTTCTCCTTTACCATGATACATGCCAACTGATGTGAGTCCCATGTAGTCATCTAGCTTTCCCAAATATCAGATGAATCAGAGAATAGATGGATACTACAAGAAAACCAGTAGAACCCCACATATAGACAGATGCAAGTAATAGACACAAGCCACTTTTCTCTTGTATGTGACTGTGATATGACACTTTTTAAAAGTAACAGCATGGCATACTGCATATCAATGCATCAATGGTTTGTTTAGTATCTCTATCATGTAGTATGGCACCAGACCAAATCTCTTCTTTCTAGTACCTAGTACTACTGGCTACTGAAGTACAAAACCAAAGATCTCTACTGTACCTCAGTTCACAGGGCTGCCCTACACAATTAACACCCAATCACTGTGTATGTAAACATCACAAGCCATTCTACTGTCACTGTGCCAGACAGCTCAAGCTCCAGACAAGCACCACAGTGTTCAGTCATCACAAGCCCTGCCCCAATGCTCTTGTTACAGAATACAGCTATATCAAATACCTTATTGCTGTGGATTCTATAACAACTTAAGATCATAAAAGTCAACCAAGATTTCAAGAAAATCTTCACGGATAAAGTTTCCACTTGGTCTTTTGTGATTAAATACTTTGTGCTGTTGCCTCTATTTGGATGGGACAGCTCAAATGCAGGACTTCTTCCTCAAATAGTATTTTCATGGCTGCTGAACAGTGGTCTTTTTCAACTTTATGTTTTGAAGTAATTAAAATTTAGTTACCAGGCAATGCCTAACTGCGTAGTATACAGGAAGCTCAGTGGGGTGGAACTGCATGAAACCAGGCACCTCTCTACATAAGGTCAACTCAGAAGGCAATCTCAGATCCCAAAGTCTTTGGGCTTTGTTACCTAAATATTTCCAGCGGACCAGTAGGAAAGTGTCATTTGTGAACTGTTCTAAATGCTGATCTCAGGTCTCTAGATTCAGTAGTCATAAAGAAGAAATAAGAGTTTCTTAGCTACATGCTTTAAAAAAAAAAACTGTTCTTTCTCCCCAAAATAGAGTCTGCTAGGCATATAACAACAGTGTCAGCTAACCATGGTTTTGAAGAATATTTTAGTGTTCTTAAAATTAAAACAAGGTAGAAAACTAAAACTGCCAGCTTTTTGCATGATTTAAATGAAACTTCAATTTAACTCAAGCATTTGCTACTGGTTGTAATCTACTATAATTTTTACTTGGCTGATACCTTATTCTTATAGTAGGGAAACCTGCTTTAGTCAATTATTAGCTTTCTAAATCCTACAGAGCAAGAAAGGAATGCCGATATAATGAATACCTGTTGCCATAATGCCTGAACTCCTGTCAAGTTTAACTTTGAGCTTTCATTTTCAAGCACCTAGAATAGACAACTGCTTTAGTCCACTGATGTTGTTCTGTAGAGCTGATTATAGCGTAAGACAGTTAAAACAGCCAAGATTGTAGACAAGATACTCTTGAAATGAACATTTTGCCCAGCTAGCTACTGAGAATGTACTCACTGGAAGTTTGAAAGAATCTTTTGAATTATAAAATAGATAATTACGCAGTGATGGTAGCAGGGAGCACAGTTTATTGTAACTCGGTTTTTACCTTGGTATTGCCACTTCTGACTTACATTCTCAAGAAATGAGCAGTAGAGGAAATCTATGAAACCTAACTGGAGCTAAGAATATGACTCGGTGTATTTTTGACATAGAAACTAAGGACCTGAGTTCTATCCCAAGAACCTAGGTAAAGCCAGGCATAGTAGACAAGATGGCAATCCCAGTTTTCCAACCGTTAGATGGAAGTTGAGGCTAGGGAAATTTCCAGGGGCAAACAGATTCTCTGATACCCTGACCTACACAGCTGACAATGACAGGAAACTCTGCCTTAAGCAAAGTAAAAGGTTGCCTCTGACTTCCCATGCAAATGTCATGACATATGCATGCTCCCTTAAACACCCTCACAATACCTACCTGAGTTTAGTTCTTGAAATAAAACTTACATTATTATTGAATAGTTATACCCTTGGTCCTGTCGCTCAAACCACAAATATTGGAATAATACCTTCTGCTCTATATCACAAAACCATTGATCTCTACCTCAAAATCTCTTTGTAAATCAGCATATATCTCTAGTGATATATGCACGTAAGTTCCACCCTGTATTGCCATATTCAATGTTTCAGAAGAGCTGGGACCTAGTTCACATTCCTGCTACTATTTTAATGCCAAAATTATGAGACTGTGTTTTCAGTTCATGAGGTGTATCTGACCAGGCACTCCACAAAATACAAAGAAGACATGAGACTTACTAGAAACCAATTCTGATAAGAAATGGCCTGAATGATTAATCCATTCTACAATGGGTTAGGTTGTGTTGCTGTTGTTGTTTTTCATAAAATCAACCTGTTGCTTTAAATAGTCTATGATCACATAGCTCAGAAAACAAACAAATGTATTTCAAACAAAAAGTTGCCGATATAAGGCACTCACAAATGAATGTCAGTTGTGGTTGACAAGAAATTGGAAAGACACCTAACTGTGGAACTGAACTCCATACTGTAGTAGAAGAATTGAGTGTGAGAATAATTCCAATGTCTCTCCTGGAATTTGAGGTTAAAGAATCTCCATGTATTTTGACTGCATGGATATTGACAGGTGAGTAGGGAGAAAGGATCGGCAGGGAGATTAGGGAAGGGAAAATATTATCAAAATTTATTCTATGCAAGGAGGAGAAGGCAGAAATTGACCATTATGATAGAGTTTGTATTTCTGTGCATTATATAACCCAAAGCACAGCCTTTCAGCTACTGGAAGTTGTTAGGGTGTTACACTGTACATTGATCGTCCATTAGATGCTATGTGGTAGAGTTCATATTGTTAGTCCTGTTGAACAGGAAGCTAGCGCACATACATTTGGATTCCGACCCTTTTCCTACTTATCAGCTACCACCTATGAGTCACTCAATAAACTGGTACAGAGATCTCGTTCACCTTGTGACTTAGGAAAACATTCCAGAACCTCTGGTGAGAAAGACCAGAATCTAAGCCCAAAGTATTAAATGGCTATGGATGATTGTGTTTAATTTTACCAGAATTACAAGTAGAGACTGAATGTTAAGATGGCATCTCGAGTCTCCTTCTAATGCACCTCACTGCCTGTTTCTACTTGAGTTTCTCTCTAAGTTCCAGAAGATACCAAGCTTCTGAGAAAAGCAGTCTAGGCTTATAGGAGATTACCACATCTCCTGATTCCTCTCATTAGTCATTTTGTAAGAACAGAAAATAGTCAAATAAATAAATAAACAAACAAACAGCCTCTCTGTTATGTCCTAGTTCAGCTCTGACCAGGAAAACTTTCATTATGGAAATGATAGCATTGAGGAAAGTACATTGCTGTTACTTTGATGTCCAGCTCATTTTGTTGCACTTCCAGGTTGGAACTTTTGAGGGCAAGTCCATACTTGTACTTTTGATCACATACTTGATCTTCTACAGCCATGCTTATAGAATAAGACCAACTCTCATAATCAGGTCTGATTTTCCTTGTGAACCAGAAGAACATTCCAGAAGAACAAGATGCTCCCAGGGGCTCTGACTACCTAGATAATTGGAAGATCAACTTAGCTGTGTGATCAGTCCTTAAGTCCACACATTCCCTGAGTTATCTTTCAAAATGTAAGACACAGTTACTCAAGAGCAACAAAAGGCCAAAACGTATACCATGGAAAGTCCTTCTTCTTCCTTCTTCTCTTGCTAAGTGAAGAAATGTTGACTGAGTGCTCTTTCTCAAAATCTTGAAAGGCAAAGTTAGGTGTGCTTTTTAAGGACATGTGAGCTGTAAATCGGCAGCACTACAATGACCATACACTAGACATCTGGACATCACCATGGCATAACTAACTCTCTGCAGAAGAGATGCAAGCCACCCCTTTCATTTCTAGAGATCAGACATGAAATCTGGATGCAGCTGAACTCTGTTAGATGTGATAAAGGGGTGGAATACTTGTGTTACCAGGAGAGGAGGTGGCTTTCTCATCCATCAACACTTTATCCCTGAACAAAATTCAGCTGCCAAACCTCAATGTCTTAAAACAATAATGAACCTTTTTAAAAATGAAGAATAAAGATTTGGGTCTTCTGAACTGAAATGTCTCCCAAAGTTCACCTGCTAAAGTGCTGACTTTCGGCTCCTGAAAATGTGACTACATTTAATCATATGGTTAAAGCTAAATGCTACTTTTGACTAAGCTGGGGAAGGGTAGCTTGTAGAAGCTATAATGACTTCCAATCTCTCACTACCTACCTCAGACAACACAGAGAAATTCTGACACTTAATGGAATGCAAGCACTTAAAAACACCCATGAGACAAATACCCTCATTTTAGCAGTCAGGAATGTGCCCAGGATTTGAAGTCTACCTATAACGTGCCCCAGACTCCAGTAAAGTAGATGATAGTCATAATAAGCAGCCCTGATTTCATTTCCTGATTGTAGACAGAGAACCTAGACATCTGTGTCAAAACTGGAGTCCTTGGCATATACTCTGGCGTCATCTGATGATTCCTGGCTGTTTTGTGAATACAGGAAGCACACAGAGGCCTTTGGTCTCCAAGGCTAGGCTTCCCACCTCTTCTCTCCCACCCACTGGTATCAGACATGACTCCAAAACAGATGCTTTTAAAACTGGATTTACAGTTCACAAGGCACCACTTTGGCTTATGGAATGCATAATTCATACTTCTTTCTTAACACACAATTAAGCAGGAATGCTTACCTCACTAGATGACTCTAAGTCTAACTAACCCTCACAAATATGTGATGCCTTTTGTCTTCTGAGAACACAAGATAGGAATCTAGAATCTTTCATTGTGAGAGGCTGGGCATTAACAACATAGGAAACAGTGTGTTCAACAGAGCAAACAGTTTGACCTAAACTTATTTCTCTGTTTCTCCATATTTTTAAGGGTGAAACATAATCTAGTGCTTCCAAGAGCATTGAGGGACGTTCCTATTGTCTGAAAGACGGCCCTTCATGAAGTAGATTCTAGTAACTACCTAGTGGGGTCTCCCTACTATAAAACAAAGGAAGAAGAAATACAGACTTGCACTCTCAAAAAAGAAAAAAAATTTTAAGGCTCCTAGAGTCTAGAATTCAGGCCTGCCTCTTCTGACAGGTCCTACTGGCCCACTAAAGACTGTGAGTTTGTTATATGCAAACAAAGTATCTTGGTTGTCTGGTGAGGCCCTAACAAAGTACCACAGAATAGAGAAAGGCAATTGAAATGACATGCATCTATCTTCTCATAATCCTGTAACCTGGAAGAATGAAGTCAAAGTTTCATCAAGGTTGGTCCACAGTCAACTCTCTTCTTGACAGTTTTATACATGCTTGTCCCCTGGGGATGTCCATGTCTTAATCTCCTATGTGTAAACAGACATCAGAAGTACTAAACTCAGTCTAGTCCTAATAATCCCATTTTTCTTTAATTATCTTAATCCCAGATGCTAATATCTCTCTATGTCTAGTTACTTTTCTCCTTGTGTTTGGTCCAGACCACTCAGCATTTCTAGCTCATCTCAGTTCATCATCTTCTACAAGCAGAAAGAAAGCACCCAGAGGGTAAGTTGAAGGTTTCACACCAGGGATAACCTAAGTAGATTATGGATGCCTTCCAAAGCCAACAGGAACAGAGGTCAGCAACAGCAGGAAGCAGGATGCAATGCTACCTCGAGGGAAGGGAACAAAAGTCATCCCTAAGGTAGGGTATCTGAGACTTTTGGGGGCTGGAGCACTGAGAAAACATGTACCAAGCTCAGGCAATTGAATGTAGACATGAAGAGGGGAAGTGGGTAGCGGCTTATTTAATATCGCTAATAACTTTGGCTAAAACTTGAAAAAAAAAGGAGTGGAACAGCACCTGGATGGTTTGTGCATCTCTGTGGGGTGTACTTAGTGGCTACTTCTGTGATATTATTCCTGGGTGCTGAAACCAGTAAGAAGTCAAGAAGCCTAGGACAACAGTGCACTATGGCTTTGGTGAAGTATAAGGAACAGGAAACCCTCACTGGCAAATACATCAGAAGTTTCTACTTCCCACTGTACCAGATTCTATGCTGTGTGTTCTAAAGTGTGCATATGTATGTATGTGGTGTACAAATGTGTGTGTGGTGTACAAATGTGTGTGCATGCGTGCATTTGTATAATTTATTTGCTGGTCACAATCTCAGGAGAGGTAAAACAGTTTTAGTTTCTTGCTTTGATGGGACTTACTGAGTGTAGCTTACATAGGATCCTACTATGATTAGTCAGTATTGCTAATACCTCTGTCTCAAACTTGCAAACAAAGAGTGAAAAGCACCTGTATCTCTGGGAGAGTGTGTCAGTAACCACTGTAGGATCCTCTACCTGTGCTTTTGGCAGCATCAATAGTTCATAATTGGAAGCTTGTTTGATACAATCTACCTCCTTTTTTTTCTTCATTTGGGTTTAAAAAGTTTTATTTTATTTTACAAAGAAGCTCATGCTGCACAGGAGACAGATCAAGTTGAAAGTGCAATAATGATTCTGTCAGTCCTGAGCCCCAGCATAGCATGCCTCACTGAGCGGTCCCTTCATCTAGAAGCCAAGATCAGAGATAGTAAGTCTAAGCTTCAGAATTCAATCTCCTGGCCCAGAGCATGAGACCACAGTGACTGCTGCTCCCCCAGCCATGGATTTTGCAACAAGCGGTTACTTGATAGCAGCCTCATCAAATAAAACTGCCTGCTAGATCCTGGGCATAGTAACTAGTGCACTGGCCTGTGCCCTATCATATAAGAACACAACCCCAAAATAAGGACATGAAGTTAACCATTGTCAAATGAAGCTGGGAGCTTCAGCTAACACAACATTTGTATTATGATTCAAAGTGATATTCTAAATATGAGCCTGTCTCTTCCCTCTCCTGTCCATCTTTCCTTCCTTCCTTCTCCTCCTGGTTCTCAAACTCATCTTCCTTCCTGCTGGTCCCCTTTCTCATCTTCCTTTTTCTCCTTCCCATCCTCTGTTCTTCTATTCCTTTTCATCTTTTCCATCTGCTTCTTTTAACCCTCTTAGTCCTCTCCCTCCTCCAGTTGCTTCTCTGCCTCTTCTTTTTCTACTTCTAGAGTCATCCCACCACTGGAAAACCACCATCTGAAATTCAGACATTATCTCTGAGAATCAGGCTATAGAAGCAAAGGATGCTTAGCCTCTTTCTGAATAGGAAGCCATCCCACTTTATTGTGGGGATTTCAGGAATAAAGTATGACCAATAAATTCACAAGGTGATTCAGATAGAGCCACTTAACACTGGAGACTCTCTAGTTTCCTATTTTCCCATAAAGTACATGAGTATTTTGTTGTCTTATGCATCGCTTAATCTAGTCAAGTTGGCAACCCAAACCAACCATCACAGCACTTAATGGCATAAAATAGTCTGTGTAGTCACAAGGTCATAATCTACCATTATTTCGTCTTAGGTTACGTGCTTTCACAAATATACACACTGTCTGAAACTTAATAAAAAAATATCGCTATTCTTGAATTATAGACATGCTAGTTCTGTCTCACTTTTAAACTTCCTCTGTCACTGACAAGAATCAGCTATAGCCAGTATCAATTTATTTATTTGTCTATTTTTATCACAGACTTAAAAACTAGAAAAGGCAAGAGATAATATGTCCACATATAGGCATGCACACACATACAATTCATATTTATCACATTAAACCCATAGATGTCAGTTTTGTTCTAAATAAGGTCTCGAATAAAAGCCACAGTGGAAATTACAAAAACTACCATAAATAAAATATATCTTCCCCATTGTGCTAGTTTTCCAAATCAGTAACCCAGAATAGAATAGCACAAACACTAGTTATGAAATGTTTACCATATGGTCTTGATTCAGCTCTGTTTCCAGTCTTTCCAACTTGCTCATGAGTTCTTGAAAATCAATTAACCTCTATTTCACTCTCCCTTCTAAATCTTAACAGAATAAAATTATATACATTAAAATACTCTCAAAGTAAAAACTTGCTTGAGTTTTGATATGAAGCAAAAGGCTAATTGTATTGAAAGGTTGGCCAGTGTCCTGGGCCACATGCTCCCTACAGCACTGTGCTGTGCAAAAGCAAATAGAGACAAATGATCATGAGATGAATACTCTGAAGACATAAGATAAAATAAATCTTTCTTCTCTTTAGTTCTTTTCCCCTACTACTCAGGCATTTTGATTGCAATCAGTCAAAAGTTAACTGAGAACTATACAGATATAAAGTAGCTTGAGTCTATTTGTATACCGTAGATATAAAGTACTGATATGAAAAATGTGTTGTTTGTGTGTGTTGGGGTCCATGTGTAGAGCCTTATGCTTCATTCTGAAACAAGGTCTTTTGTTTGCCACTTCATATGCCTGACTAGTTTGCTGCTGAGCTTCTAGAGATTCCCTTGTTTGCTTCTTATTCCACTGTAATGATTATTATGCGGATAAGTATGGGGATTATTGTAATAAACTGTGGATCCAGCATTAGGTGGGTTCTAGTTATCTGAACTCAGGGCTGCACACTTGTATGGCAAGGATTATACTTACTGAGCCATCTCTCCAATCCTACAGCTCTTTTTCATGTTATAAGAAGTGAGCTAAAGCCGGGCGGTGGTGGCGCACGCCTTTAATCCCTGCACTTGGGAGGCAGAGACAGGCGGATTTCTGAGTTCGAGGCCAGCCTGGTCTACAGAGTGAGACAGCCAGGGCTACACAGAGAAACCCTGTCTCGAAAAACAAAACAAAAAAAAAAAAAAAAAAAAAAAAAAGAAGTGAGCTAAAATCAGAATGTGTCGGGTTGTTAGCTCGAATATGGCCGAACATGGGTCCTGTTGGGCTGTTGTGGTTCCCACGTGTCTGCCGCCCCAGTTGGCTTGAACCGTGGTTCGGGACTCATATGCCTGGGTTGGCTAGCTTGCTTGAATTGGTGGCCTCCATGGCAGGAATGTAGAAAAGTCTAAGCAGGAGATCAAACAGCCACTCTATAGTCTAAGGACTCCTCCACAGTTCTCCATGGCAAGCCCCAAAGACATGAGGAAGTCCCTGGTTTTAAATGGTTTATTGTCTTGGCAAAAAGTAGATGAATCTGACTGCATCCCTCCTCCCGAAACTCAGGACAGACCTGAGTTAAATAGGGAGGGAGGAGGGAGGAGGGTCTAAGAAGGAATACTTAATTGGCTACACCCTCTGGCCTTTAGGTATCTCATTAATATGAAAATCTCTTGAGGCTGAGGCCTGTAGTCATGTCCTCTACCTGTGGAGGGGCAGGTAGGGACATTGCCCTACGTGACTGATAGGTTCTGATCAATGGAGGTCTTAGACTGCGTGTCAGGAGCCTGGGGTCTGCGAGCATGGCGAAATGTATGCTGTCCCTCGCAGGGTCTCTGGCCATTTCTAGCCAGTGCTTTACCAGAAACCAAGCTATCTTTTTCATGGTCCCAGAAGAACACCTCTATTTTCTTCCCAATATTATAAATACAAGTTCAATAACTATATTTTCTGATTACCACATCTGACCATTATTTAATAATTGTTCCACCAGAATATTAGACGTAACAGTTTTCAAGACTGACAGTGGGACACAAGAATGAGCACATTCAAATGCTCAGTTAATGTAAAAGGCTTTCTTTTATGGGGAATAAAAGGAGAAGTAGATTTGTTTTACTTTTATTTTTTTGCAGTCCAGTCATCCTCCTCCTCTGTGTCCTCTAATAGTTCCTCATCCCTTTCCTCCTCCTGCTTGTGTCAAAAGGAGAAGTAGATTTCTAAAGGACATAGTTTGGATAGTTCTATTTTGGTTGATAGTTTAGATTATTTAATAGTTTCTCTATTTTACTTGTCCTTCCCACAATGCATCTGATTCCAATTAATGCACTTCCCATTACTCATAGGTATACTACAGTAAAGTAAAGGATTCTCCCAAAAACGTGAGAGCAGACGCAGATGTGACTTACTGCACATATATCCAAAACCATTTCCGATCATATTGACCTTTCTATTCCTTATACCTGTATACAAAGAGAATGTATTGAATGGAAGCTATCTAGATATAATCAAAGGAGTGGGAAAACTTACAGCATTATTCCAAGATGGGAATATATGTAATCTGATGCAGGTGGGATATTAAAAGAAGTTCTGCGGTTGCTAGTCTGACAAGTAAATCATTAAAGAGGGCTATGTGTGTGTAACCCCTAACCAAATGGAATGCCAAGCTTAAGCATCACCTGTGCTTGCCTGCTTCATGCAGACAAGGTTGATCTTATAGGAGAGAAGAGGGCTGAAGAAGATAGAAGCAAAGAATAAAGCTGCCTGGTGTCTTCACAGTTACTTTCTTGCAAGGCAAAGACAAGGACACACAGCAACAGAAAAATAACTGGGTAAGATCAGGTAGATAATTTTGCCTCTTTTTTTGAAAATTCTTTCTTTATAGAAGATCTACTTATTCTTTGACAATTTCATATGTGAATGCAATGTAACTTGATGCTCTCCCACTTGTCACAGGCATCCCGATAGCTGCCCTCATGCTTGCTTGCTTTCTTTGTTTGTTTATTTATTTATTTGTTTGTTTGTTTGTTTGCTTTTGTAACACACTGAGTTTAACTACTGATTCCTGTTGGAGTGCTAGCAGATCTTGCTGGCTTAATCTTTCACAGATCTGGAGTATGCAGCTGTAGCTCCCATGAGTTCTGAATGCAAGGGTCATGTCTTATCCAAAAGACAGCATTACATAGCATTTCTCCATATCCTCTGGTACTTACATTCTTTCCTCTACCCTCATTCATGACGCTTTTTTATTCTTAAGAAGGAATTGATACAGAAGTCCTACTGATGGCTGAGAACTCAACAATACATTATTTCTTAGCATTTTGACCAGTTGCAAGTCTGAATTACTGCAGAGAGAAGCTTCTCTGATCAAGGTTGAAGGCAGCATTAGTCCACGTGCACAAACATAAGTATTTAGAAGGTAGTTTGAGGAACATGTCCCATTAGCAAGAAAACAGTACTAAGCTCCCCACTCCATGTCCTGTAACTTTCCTATTTATAAGCATTCATTACTTAGTTTTACTTTTAATTAGCTTACAAAAACAGCAGGTTTCCTTATGGCATTTCTATATACATTTGGTTTGCTTGACTCTTCTGCCCACTTTCTCCTTTTCTCTATCTTCTTCTCCCCACTCCCATACATATCCTTCCATTCCCAGTATTCTTCCTTCCATTTTCATTTGACACATTATCAGATTTTTTCTAAAAATAGAAGAATTAAAACAGAGTGTTTCATTGTTCTGTTAACTAAAACAGGATTTTCTTTTTTCAGAAATTTGTCTAGTCTGTCTCTGTATCCCGATACTTTGGAAGTTAGACAACTCAGCTTTGATTTGATATAACTTTAGTTGGCTTTTAGTCTAGTCCACTTTGGCCCAACTCTGGAGTATAGCACAAACCAGTAGCTGTCACATACCTATAGTACTTCTATTTGCTTGATGCACACAGATCACACAGTGAGGAAATCAAGGCTCAAAGACCATCTGTTTCCTGGGTGACTGAATGAGTGCAAACTCAAGCCCAACTCAAGGAAGGTTGCATTCCTTCAATTTATAATCTTATTTCTAAGATGAGAACGAGATACTTAATAGAGTAAGTGTTCACTTAATATTACTTCATTTGCCAGTGGTATCTCCACTCCTCATTTCCCCAGAGTCCTAGGTCTCAGATAATTTATTATCCCCCACACAGTGCTAAATGTAAGTACTGCACTTTCTCTTTTTACCCATTCTTTCATCACGGACCAAATTCAAGATAAACTCAAAAGGAGGAACTTTTTATTTTTGCCCAAGGTTAGATGATGGTTCAGGACACAGTCAACTGACTTGAGCTTGGTGAGGCAGATAATAGTGTGAAGAATTTATAAGAATTTATAAGAGTAAAGCTACTCATCTTATGATACTTCCAAGCTACGCAGCTTGGACGTAAAGAAGGAGCAGGAAGGAGCTGGTACCAAATAGTATCACTTATTCCAACTAGGCTCTTCTTCCTCAAATTTTTACCACCTTCCAAAAGGGTCACAGGTCAGGTATGAGACTGTGAAAATCACATGGGCCTTTGGGGACAATTTATATCCAAACTTTAGCACTTATCCAAATAAATAAATAAATAAATAAGAATTTAAAAAGTTGACTTCCAGGCTGGTGGGATGGAGAAGTGGGTAAGGTGCCTACCATGCAATTCTGAGAACTTCAGTTTAGTTCCTGGATCCCAGGGTAGAAGGTGCAAATTGACTTCTAAAATTATACCGACTTCTACACACACATCACACATACATACATAACAAATTAAAACCAGTTGTTTAATTGGGTCCTTTTCTAGACTTTTGTGGAGTAAATTCCCAAAAGATTCTGGTAGAAATTGCTATCATTTATAATAGATGCAAGAATTATAAGCTTCCATGAGGGTCACTTACTTTTGGTTTGTTCCCCATTCATCAGGAAGCAAAGCTTTGAGGCTTCCCATGTATTTTGATAATTGACTCGCAAGAGACTATAGACCTTTCACATGGGAGGCTTGGATAAATATCTTATGTCCATCTACTTGCCCTACAAAAGAAGCTGAGCGAGAAGTCCTTTATTCTCTGAGGCCCAGATGGAGAAACCACAGTGAGTCCTACCCTCCTCTGTAGAAGGATGCTTGATGCCTCTTAGTTAGAACGATTATATTTTCTGCTCTCAATCTTGTTTATGGAGGTTACCCTTTGTACCAAGAAAAGGGACCTCTTGAATTTTTTTTCTAGGTTTATAAAAGAAAAACCTTCATAAAACAGCTGGGCTTCAGCTGACGCTATTGCCACTAGCAATTTACCCTCCTTTGAACTTAAATTAAAATCTCAATGCCGATTTCTTTTTTATGAAAAAGCCTCCACAGAAAATATAATTACTGTAATGAAGATTCATTGCTCCTCGTCGGGGATGTATGGCAACTATTCTGTTCAATTTGCTGAGGAATGTCACAATAAAATGATGGGGATAACCCCTGAAAAAACAACCACCAAGGATAATTCATAATCGGAACAGATGAAACAGAGTGGGAGGGGAGACAATTATCTGCTAGGGCTAAATATTGTGGGTGTCTGATACAGAAGCACAGCACTCTCCGACAGCCAGCTGAACCGGGACTCCATCAAAGAAAGCATTTTGCTTTCTATTCTATTGATGGTGTCTCATAATAAAATAATAATTTGCATTTCTATGGAGCCTTTCATCTCACAGGACTTTATAGATGCTAAATTATTTAGCTTTCATATGCCTGGGAGAGGTCAGTTTCTTTACCTGATAACCCAAGGCAGGAATGAGGTAAATGATCTCATGGAGAACACAGGTCAGGAAAGGTCATGCAGGATAACTTCCTCTCTTCTCCTGGAGATGTTTTTTTTTAAACTCATCCAAACAGTTGTTTCCTTTTCAACTCTGACCAGAGTCACCTCATCGCAATATGACATAAAAAATTACATAGCCAAATAAGAATCTTTGGAAAAGAACATCTCTATCTGAGAATTCTTTTTCCCCCTTAGATTCCCTAGATTTTCTTTCTATTTTGTTTAGAAGCTGTTGCTGGGATCTCACTCCATCCTCCTCTTTACTCCACTGGCCTGTGTGGTTCACTGTGAGTGTGGGGATGAGACATCCGGAGCATGGTATAGAAAACAGGCAAGACATATTACAGTCAAGTGAAACACTCTCAAAGTGTGATGGTGTGCCATCTCCAGAGGGAACATTGAAAAGGAAAGTATTTTCAGAGGTGAGAATGGACAAGGACCAGAGAGAATGGTGTCCTGTCTACATGCTTTGGTGGAATATGTACAGTTTCTTAATGTTTCACACACACACACACACACACACACTGATAATAAGAGAAGAAAACACTGCAGAGCAGCTTCTGCTCCCCTTGCCATCCGGACTCCACCCCCACTGTGTTATGAGAATCATCAGGGTCTCCACATTCTGAATGGTGCTCACAGGAAGTTGCTTTGTTTAGAACACAAAAATCACTCATGGTCCAGCAGCTTTCCCTGCTGGACAAAAATGCCTCAGAGATGATGTAATGAAGTGTATTTGTATAAAGTTCTTACACTGGTGGGAACTATTTTAAACTGAAAGGAAAGAATTTCTCTTCAGTGATGATCTCTTGCTCCTCTGAATGGACTTGAAGAATTCTTCTGTATCTACTGTTTTTACAACTGAACCCTGCTACATAGCGGGATTGAATTTAGCCTAATGATATAAAATGCAATTATTCATGGCTTTGGGAGAGCCTTCTAACTCTGTCATACTTCCAAACTATCAACATTGAACTGTGATTTGCTGGAATATTTAGTGTTATGCCATTTTAGATTGTGCTCCTTGGCTGTGGAATTTCTGGACTATTTATTATTTATAAATGGTGTGATGTGTTCTGCATAGAAGTGCTCACTGTACTCAGGTGGCTTGGAGGAGTCCTCTCTAGTGAATTCTGTCTTTGATTTCACCTGGGTAGTACTCCCATCCTTGGATAAACACACTTACAAACAGGTCACTTCAATAACCTCTTAGATGGTATTATCCGAAACAGTGACATATATTTACTTCACATTCCAAGATCTACTCTTTAGTCAGTTACTTAATTTTCTCACCGTCATCAACCTTCGATGTAGTAAGGTTATAGGAAAATATATTTCTTATCTATTCATGTGTAGGAATCTGAATCCTACCACACAAAGAGCAGCATAAGAAAATAAATATGGACACACACACACACACAACACTCATACATATAGGGGTGCTTAGAAGATAAGTCCCAGGAGTGTCTCTAATTTAATTCAACACTAAAAGCCCAATACTAAAGTATGTGGCCAGCACATAGGATCCAAGGCTTCCTGTGTGCACTTTCCACCATATCCCTGTATCTATTTTGTCAAGGCAGAGACTACGTGGAAGATAAGTATCCATCACTGATATCTAAATTCTTATCTCTATTTAGCAGGCAAAAGAGTGCAGTGGGTCTGTGATTCCTGAAGAGTAGCTCTTACTTAAGGGACAAAACTCTACTAAGTCAGATACTCTGGAGATGTACCTGATGCTCAGAACTCTCTCTTAACAATTGTTGTTGATAACAATTGATATCTTTTATATATCTGTTATTTTATATATCTGGAGATTCTGTTATAGTCACAGAACTAAATATAGGAGTACTCACTGAAATTTTCAACTTCTTGTGTTCCAGAACATATAACTGGACCAGAAGTACATGGAAAGTGATTGAAGCAGTTTATTAAAAATGAAGAAATCAATCCCTAAGAAAGAAAGGGGGCTAGAAGGCTGGGACCAGTTCAACGCTCAAATCCTGGATACTTCCTTCCCAACAGAAACACACACCCACACTTTGATTTTATATGTCATTAAGTAGAACCTACCTTTCATGTCATGTGTATATAACTTTCTTTTAGACTGCATTCTCTGTCTCTTATATGTAGCCCTGATGGGGAGAGGTTTCAGCACAGCAGCTCCTTTTGTACATTTATCTTGATACCTTTCTCCTGTCCATGCCCTACACACTTGCCACAACCCTGAGAGATTGTAAGGCTCCAAAAAGAAAGAACTAAAATTCATTTCAGTAAGAAACTTCCTAATAGGAGTCCCAAAAAGAAATGACATCTAAATACTACTAGATATTTTGAAAATTAGAGCCAGTGTTGACCATTTTCTTATTCGAAAAAAAAAAAGTATGACTCTTAGCACCAAGAAGTAGAAGTGTAGGTTCAGCATCATATCAGCATAAAACAAACAAACGAACAAAGCAACAACAAACAAACAAAAACTTTACATACATTTCCATGGAAGCTCTTATTTTGGTGGTTTGGTTCTTAAGAATGATATATAAACTGGTTCATTCATGAGTCTTTATGGACCATTATGGTCTAAATGTAAATGTTTCCCATAACCACATGTGTGTGAACAATTGCTCTACAACTAGGAGTGTTGTCATGAAAAACTGTGGCGCCTGTGAGATGTGGGGCCTGGTTGGAGGAAATACATTACCTGGGGGAGTGGAGGCTCAGGTTTTGAGAATTACAGCTAAGTTTCTTTCTATTCAAAATATTTCTATTTACGAGTCATGAGAAATGTAAGCATACAGTTTTAGCCCTCTCTTTCTACCATGTAGTTACCAACCATGATACCTTTCCACACCGTGATACCACCTCAAACAATAAGCCCAAATTAATGTTACCTTCCTTCAGCTGCTTATCTTCCAATATTTCATATTTATTGAATAGTTGTTCAAAAACATGTGTAAATCAATCCTGACTCTTTTGTTCATCTCATTATTGTCAGTTGATTTCCAGTCCTCTAAACTTTTGAAGTCCATATATTGAAGGAAAGGTTTTCTTTTAACAGAAGCTGTGTGTCTTGGGCTTCTCATGTGAATTATGATCATACCAGTATGCCATTTTATAAGTTAATTGGTGGGTGCTCATGTGTAGGAGGTTTAGGAGTACACATCTGCAAGGAGAGTGAAGGCATTAGAAATCTATAAGTAGCATTTCATCTAGGGCTAGCAACTTGGATCAGACTGTAAAAGCTCTTACTGTGCAAACCTTGTGACCTGAATTCAATCTCTGGAACCCATGTAAAAATGGAAGCATAGAATCAACTTCACAAAGATGTTCTTTAACCTTCAAATACACACCATGGCATAGTCATTGCTGACAAACACTGTACACACAATATTACTGAGAAAAAAAAACAATTTAACTCATCCGCTTAATAACTTGCAAAAGAGATAGTGACCACATTGCCTTATTAACGAGGGAACAGGTAGAGAGAAAACAGATTCAAGCTACCAACATTAAGGAGGAGACCTAGATTCACATCCATGGAAGAAGATAACTGAGGTAGAGATTTTGGTGTGCAGGAAGGCATGAGAAAGAGATTAGTGTTGAGGTTAGTAGGCAGAGGAAGCAAAATTGCTATGGTGTCTATGAGACAGGTGAATTGTCCAGTACCCATGCAAATCACAGACTCAGATGTAGACCAAACGAGTGGGATTACAACTCCATTTATTAGTGCCTCTGAAACGACTAGAAGATTACCAAACCCAGGAAAACCTTTGTTTTCTTTATCTTATGATTTGAATGTGAACTGCCTCCAATAGGTGCATGTGATTGGTCCTCAGTGGGTGGTGTGCTTTGAAAGACTGTGGATCCTCTGGGTATTGTTCATATCTGGTAGGCACAAAACATTAAGGTTGATATTTTGATGTCTTTGATTCCTGGTCCACCATTCTTGAGGTACTCTACCACCCATTTCCATATCCATTGAACTGCTTTTCCATGCATTCCTGCCAATGATAAACTTACTCTCTGAAACCATGAGCCAAAATATATCTTTTTGCCCCTTAAATTGTTTCTGTGGAGCTTTGTAGTCAGAGCAATGAGAAAATCAACTAATGTATTTACTTGTAGAAACTGGATAAAGTTATGAGCCTAAGTTTGTATTTAGACTGAGGTAAAATCACATGTGTAAAGCTCTAAGAATAATGTGACTCCCTAACACATTCCTGTCTTCTCAGTGAGCTCTTGGCAGACCTGCTATACAGAGTCCTCAATCAACAGCAAGCAGGATGCACTCTATCAGTGAGGCAGAGGACTGTGGAGGTATTTACAAATCTGACAGCCGAAGACTAAAAAACTGATGAGGTCATAGAGACTTATCAAGATGAACCTTCCAGCTCTTTTAGTTCAGGCCTACCAGTCTTCTGTATTTGACAATACAAGATGCATGATGTCTGGTTTCCCCTAAGGGATTGATTTTTCTCTAAAGGGAAAACTATGAGGTTAGCACCCAACATGCTGGCTCACTCATCTTGCCAAGGGAGGTGAATTCTAGTGGGAGTTTTGCCCATAGTATTTTAGTATACAATTTATGGATAATATCTTGTGAAAAGAAATGAGTTACAGTTTTTATACACACACACAAAAAAAAACAAACAACAACAATAGTAACAATATCAACAATAAAACTATAACAGTTTTGGTCCCAGGCCTCTTGTCACCTGAAACGGTTCAAATTATTTGTAGATAGAAGTGTAAGGAGAGATGAAATTGAAGTCTGATGACTTTGAATAAAACAGCCATTTGTATGGTTCCTTTACCATCTGTATGAGTTCATCCATTTAGCAATTGTGTCTTCGGACTGAGACAGCTGGATGCGAGGAAGAAGACTTAACTTCCTTGTCCTGAACCTCAGGATATCCCCAAAAATGAGACTCTGATTCTTTTCTCTACATGACTCAGCTATATTCATTGAAATATATAGTATATAGTTGTCTTTCCAGAATTTTCCATTGCAGAGGCTCTGTACAAAGGCTTTGAGAAGAAGGTATACCTTCACAATGCATTCAAACTCAGAGACACGTTACTACTATTAGCTACCCATAGTGTTTCATCTAGCCATGGGAGCACTGAGAATGGTAGAATGTAAGACCACAGGGATCCGATATGACCTTGTTCCATAGAGTGTAGGATCCATCCCCTGATGGGAAATTTGAATACTCAGCCAATGACATCATCTGAGGAGTTGATTATACATCTCGTGAGAAACATCTTCCTCTCATGCCCTACTTATTTCCCAATGTGTGAAATTCCTCTAGTGGAGTTACCCCTCTGCCTTGGATTACCTCCATAGCTCTCAGGTTAAAGTCAATATAATCACCCTACCATTGAGCCACATCCTGCTTTCTGTCCAATGTGATAAGAACAAGACTCCTGAGAGGCAGGATATGAGGTAAGCAAGTACATGTTAACTTTCACTTTAGTTACTTTTCTCATCATGACCAATACAGAACAACTTTTCATAAAAATCAACTTTTTGAAAAGTTGTCAGAAACAACTTTTCATAAAAATCTGTATGTGTATGCGTGAGGTGCATGCACATTTGGAGACCAGAAGTTGATATTGGTTATCTTTTTCTATGACTAATTATCTTCTTTGAGGGAGAGAGGACAGAGTCTCTCTCTGAACCTGGATCTAGATGTTTGGCTAAACTGACTGGCCAGTGTACTCGTGGGAGTCCACTTCTCTCTGATTCCTAATTAGGTTGGAAATGTGTGCTGCTATATCTGGTCTTTCCATAGGTAATGGAGATCTAAACTCCAAGTTCTTATGTTTATACAGCAACCAAGCACTTTACCCAATGAGTCATCACTCCAGCCTAACATAAACAACTAAAGGAAGGGTTTATTTTAGCTCAGGATTTCAGAGGACTCAAGAACATAATAAGAGAATCACAGGGTTCATGGTGGTGGCAGTGTGTGGCAAACGCTTTTTCACATGCAAGCTGTCACAGTTTTAATTGCCTACTAGACATAATCTAGAGTCACTTGGGAAGAGAAGCTCATTGAGAGATCTTCTGAATCTGTTGTCCTGTGTACATGTCTATGGGGGGGGGGGGTTAATCATTAATTAATATAGAAAGATCTAGTCTACCATGGGAGGCGCCATTCTGTAGCCAGGTGGTTCTGGTCTGTGTAAGTGTAGAAAGGGAACTGAGCATGGAGAAGAATGTTTGCACTTACACTTTCTCTGCTCTTGAGCATGGATGTAATGTGATTAGCTATTTTAAGTTCCTGCCACCTTGGCTTCTTAGCTCTGATGGACTGTAACCAGGAACTGTCAATTAAATAAACCCTTTCTCCCCTAAGTGGGCTTTTTCTGCTTGGTTTTTCACCTTAGCATAAACAACAACAACAACAAAAGAGCAATACCTAACCAAGTAGTAGAGGAAATGAGATCAAAATCAAGGGGGATTATCTCCATAATAACCTATTTCCACAAGTCAGGTACCACCACATAAAGGCTTCTAGCTTTCACCATGATGTTACAAACATTGGGCTACCTATTAAAACCTTGACCTTATGGGGAGAATATTACAGATACAAACCATCATAATCTCTCAGTTGCAAGATATCTCTTCAGGACCATTAACTAATTCAGGATCACTTGAGAAACTTATCTTTTGTGTACATCACAACATAGTAACATTCAGATAGGTTTCAAACACTGGTTGGATGACTCGTATTAGTTTAGTGTACCAGAGTCAAAGCTATACTCTGTGTATAACTGGAATAGTGAGTGAGGAAGGTTATGCTATACCAGAAGTGTATGTCTGCTTACAGACAGTTCTACACAGATGCATTTCAGCCTTCACATACAATGTATGGGGACAAGTTAGGACAAGAAAAATGTTCAGGACCACCTACTCAATAGACTTGCCTTTCCCTAGAACATACAAGACATGGTAAAGGCTTCCGTAGATCTTAGCATGACAGAAACATTTTCCAAAACTCTTTCCCCTCTCTTTTGCAGAAAACCACAAAAATATTCCAAGAGACCCACTGAATACAAAGGAACTTTACGGTTAGAAATTTGGATACAAATGAGAATGTGTGTGTGCCTCTGTGTGTGTGTGTGTGTGTGTGTGTGTGTGTATGCTGTCTAAGTTCTGTAAGATGAGGCCTATCATTTGGCTGAAGTCCACTAATTAGGCTAGTGTGACTGGCCAGGAAGCCCCCAGGATCCATCTGTCACTGATACACTAGAAAAGGGATTGCAAAAGCACGTCTTTACCATGCCCAGAATTTTCATCTAGGTTCTGGAGATTACACTCGGATCTCTGTACTTATAAGGCAGCTGCTTTACTGATTGACCCATCCTCCTCCCCCTGGCCCAGCCCCTAATAAAACTTGTTAATATGTTGTCTAAAGTCTTTTCAGAGGTCTGAGATTTTGGCCTGATGCTTTGTCATAGTTATGGCAGTGGAGCCATTCGGTCATTAGTCAGAGTATATCCACTAAGATTACATGCTCACACATGTGCACGTACACAAACACACACACACACACATCCATGAAGGCACACATGCACATTCACATACAGAGAGGGAGGAATTTATATGTAGTTTCAGCACAAAATGCAGGATCCTGAGACGTCTATGGAAAATATTCAATAGAAAATAATTTGTCCCTAATGATCCCCATTTCTTCTGTGTAATCCTTTTTATTTATTACAGTACTGAGAGTTGTCACTTTTGAGATTAGGTTATGAAACTGTGACTTTTGCCTCTTTTTTCTCTCCCTGGTTTTCCTCTATGCTATCTCTACTACAGTATCCACTGTGTAAGGACAATGCTTTCTCTACTAGAGCATCCACTGTGTAAGGACAATTGGGTGGCCTCAGCCAAACAGTCTAGATGTTACTAATGCTAAAAGTCTACCAAATCTGGAGAAACTGAGTCCTGGCTATATCAATGGAAGAGAGTTCACAAGCAAAGGACATTGAAGTAGAACTTTCCAACAATAACTCCACCCTGGTTGTGAGCCTCTAAGGAACCCTGGGCCAGGTCAGCTCCTCAAAGAGTCATGTTCTACAAAATATGTCAGATGATAAATGTGTGTTGTTTCAAGCTGCCAATACTGAGACAACATATTACACAGTGGGAGATAACCAGCAAGCCAACACACTGGTAAGTTTCATATTAGAAGCCACCCTAAATATTTTTTATTCTGTTTTCTCCAGCAAGATTTCCATCAGCCTTTCTTGGTGACTGTCCGATTCTATTTTTCAGCATCAAGTAAATTTCTGTCAGGCCTTCTGAAGAGTCTGATTATTTCAGTCCGTATTGAATTTTTCATCTACAAGACACAGCATCTATTGTCTCGACAGGGCCAAAGCCCCTTTGAGCATTCATTCCTGACCTTTGAATAGCATAACCCAAAGTAGCCTGCATGTGGGATTGACTGACAGCAATATTAGATGTGGGACTCAGAACCATGCATGTACTAAGTAAGTACTCTGCCACTGAGCTTCATCTTCAACCTTTTGTTATTGTTGCTATAGTTACTTTCATCTTGGAGCAGAGTCTTGCTAAATTCTGCAGGCTGGACATAAACTCTCTGGGTAGCCTAGATGGACTTTGAAGGTGAGCTCTTTCTCCTAGAGCTTCACATTAATAATGGGGTTTACAATCCTGTCCCATCATGTTTTTTTTTTTGTTTTTGTTTTTGTTGTTGTTTCTAGTTTTGTTTTTATTTTTTCTGTACTCATCACAACTTGATGAATCCCCTCTAATTCTTGTTTTGAATTTTTGGAGAACACGATGCATTGTTATTTATTATATTCACTGCACTATGCAATAGACCTCTTGAATTTATTCTTCTAATCTAACTGAAAATTTGTAGATTTGACCAACATCCCTCCAACCTTTCCAAGACCATACTCATGGCCACTGTAACTATCACTCCATTATTGCACTCATGAGTTCAACATTTTCAGATATCTCCTATAAGTGGTGTTATATAGAAATTGTGTTTCTATGTTAAATTGAACAGTATATTTCCTTTATCCTGTTATTGGTTCTTTCATACCTCTGCTCATTCCATACTTTGCTTATTTTGAACAGTGCTGTAAAAGACGGGTTTATAGATATCTCTTTGACATATCAACATCTATTTCTTGGGGTAGATTCCCAGAAGTGATATTGCTTGGTCCAGGAAGTAATTAATTACAAACAGATGAATTGTTGTCACCAGTAGGAATCACACTTCTTTAGAAGAAAAACATGAGGAGACCAGAGGTTACAATTTGGGTGAGGATTAGTTGCCCAAATAAGGCAATTACAGAACTAAGAGCAAAGAGTAAAGGGCAGACAACAACCGGAAATCAGGAGCAGAAAAACCATGAAGCAGGAAGCAGATTGAATGAGGGATATAGAACTTGGGGAGACTAGCAATGATTTGGCAGTGGAAGTTGTGTTTGCTGGACCAGCTCAAGTTTCCTCTGAGAATACCTCTGTTGATCTCAAAGGGCAATATCCAAGTCAAAGGGTTTGGTACATTGTAGTGTGTGTGTGTGTGTGTGTGTGTGTGTGTGTCAATGTTGAGCTTCACTTTAATTTAGCAATGGCTCCCAAAGAAATGGAAAGCTGGTAATACGCAGTGCTTTGAAATTCACTTGGTAAATATTCCAGAATATGGAAATAGAATCCTTGCTCATTCCTTGCCTTCTTGGCACCCTTTAAAAACAAAAAGAATATTTATATCCATGACTAACAGTTCATTTATAGACTCAGCCCTACTCTTCAAGCTATGGAGCAAATTTTAAAATGTGCGAAAATGTTAAAAGTCAGTTTATTTTGATGACTACTTAGGCTTAGTTTGCATTCAAGTTAGCAAAGCAAGACAACAACACGTGCAATAGGAATGCAAAGGTATTATAAACAACCTAGAAAACAGGAAGTTGTTTTCCTTTAGTTCATATTAAAAGCAGACTTAAAGAATTATGCAAATCCATACTTAATATCAAATATGTTTATGTATATTATATTTTCAATTCATAAATATTAAGACGCTTTCTAGATAAGTTACTTTATTGCCTCATAGAAGGTGTAATTCTAACTATGTAGCAGTTTAGGCAAGCCAGGCTTAGTCAAGTTGTATCTATATACATAAACAACTTTTTCTAAAGTAATTAAACAGACTAGAAATCTGTAAATATAATTGTTTTGGATTTTGATTGTTGTTGTTGTGGTTTTTACAACACTCAATTACTGATCTGACCTAGTATGGGTTGTTACCAAGATGACAGTGGGGAAAGGTGTTTCCCACTGTCAGTCATTGTAGACTGCTGACTGATTTCCCAATAGAATTTAAATTAAGATTTTAGAGAACGGGTCCTATTTATACTGGCTACAACCACTCTAGAAGAAAAGACATAGCAACTTAGAAAGATTCGGTTATTATTTTCAGTGTAGCCAATAATTTGAGACGCTGCCGCCAACATTTTTGAAGGTTGACTCATCTTGTTTTGTGACCAGGGCAACCCCTTCATCATCCTTAATGTCTACATACTCTTAGCTGTGCTGTTCTATCCAAATTAATTTAGACCAGAACTCCTAAAGGAAGAGTGAATGTAATATTTTTAAGTATTGAATCAAAAAAGGAAAATGATCTGAAATAGAAAAAAAGAAAGCATATGAGCAGAAAGAATAGTTCTCATACAGTCCAAATAGAGCTGTGAGCATCTGTGGAACTGGGAGATTCTAAGCCTTGGTTTTCAGGCTGTTTTCTTTACTTTTGTAGTTTAAATAAGCATCCTGCGTGCAGCTGGATAGGGTTTGTAATTCGATTGGAATGTTGTGACTACACCTGTTGTTCTTATTATAAATGCCTAATTCTTACTTGAAACTATTTGTCACAATAATATCCTGTAGTGAAGACTTCTACCAGATAATTGCTTGGCATGTAAACGATACAATGCTCCTCTTAGCTGTTTTAAATGGGATGTCTTCTAATTTTATTACCTACTTTTCGTTCATATATTACTGGGTAAGGTAAATAAGAGCCAGGGAGCAGCCTTCCATTTATTATCACCCCTTCTACTGTAATCTGAAATTAACAAGCGATACTTAATGCTCGCCATTCCTCTGGGTTTATAAACATCAACTCCCATTGTTTGCACACAAAGTAAAAAGAATATTGAGCTCAGTCTTTTGATGTGAATACTTAGAGAAGTGTTTGTGAAATTCCCCTGATACTACACCAGAGAGAGTAAGTGCCTTCTTCATATTGTGTCTCACCTAGAGTTGCTCAGTGCTCACCCAGCAGGGACACAGCGTGCAAGCGTATTAATTACCTTCGTTGTTATTGTGACATGTAAAACCTAGCAGAAGAAATTTTTAAAAATAGGTTTATTTGGGGGTACAATTTGGAGTACACGCCGACTTGGTGAGAGTGGCTGGTTACCTTGTTTTTCGAGTCAGGAAGCAAAGATGAACATTGGTCACTGATACTCAAATCAATCTTTCTAAGCTCCAGAATCACAGTCTTTGACATGGTGTCACACACATTTAGCATATGTCTTTCTACTTTAATTAAGGTAATTTAGAAACTCCCTCCATGACATCCCCAGAAATTTGTCTCTGAGGTTTATCCTATATCATATCAAGTTGACAATCAAGATTAGCCATCATAGAAGGCAAGCATGGACTTCATTCTGTTCTTCTTTTTTCTATTTTTCTCCTTACCTGTTTTTCTCCATCCTTTCATCCTCCTACCTTCCAATATTTACAGAGGAATGACTTGAACAATGAACTCACTTCATAATTAATAAATATTAAAAATTAGAAAAATAAACTTTTAGGAAGTTGAGTACCTTATTTGATGATGTGCATCTAACAAGTTAAGAGGTTGGGATTTAATGAATATTGTCTGTCTTTACCTAGCATATATATATATCATTACCCATTCATTCATTTTATGTCTTTTGCTGTTTGACATACTCCAGCAAGAGAAATAATGTCATTGCAGAGTATCTGGACAGCATCCAGCCAAGGAACTCTTTCCCCAGAGTTACCTTTCTTACTCTTAGAGCCCTTTTAGCTACTTCACAGAGCCAGAAGCAGAGGTAGTTCCCACATTTCTCCTTAAGGCCAATAGCTTCCCACACTTTCCAGAAAAACTGATCTTCATGGTCAGGTGGGTATGTGCTCACTTTAAAGGTTTTCAGAAAACAAAGCACTTGGAAAGCTCCTGCTTCCTCCTTCCCTGTGTTTTTGATTCCTATTCTATCAGTGATAACAGTCCAGCTATTCTGAGAAGGAAACCTCATTCTCATCCCTATATCCTGACACCACCAGGTCTCAGCTCTGTCTTCTCTTCAGCAAGACAAGGACTCAAGCCCTATCTACCTTTAGGGAGTAAATTAGATTGTTATACAGATGTTTAGATGAATTAAGACCTAGACACCTTTCAGTTGTAGTTGTTGAAGACAGGATAGAACAAACGTAGGGGACTTCTTGGGGGAGAGATGAAGTGAATGAGGACAAAGCATCACTGGAAAGTAAGAACTGGGCCTGCTGAAGCTGAGCTTTTGTGAGGAGTTGACTAGATGGAGCCTTGGAGGTCAATGCGATGGAGATGTGAAATAGCAAAATACTTAAAAACAAGACATGCACATCCAAGAATCTTTGTTCAAAATTAGGAAGCTTCTAGAACCCATGCACAGCCTAAAACCAGTTGTCTTACCACATAACAGTCTCATCATTAGGTGAAGACATATATAGCCTACTCATCTCCATAATGACTTCCTTTGACATCTGGATAAGATATAAGTTTGAGTGGAAATGTAATATAGCATATGTATTGCACTCATCCCACAAAGCCTCAGAATGCACAAAGTGGGATGTTAGAACATCTGGTATGGTGAAGACGATATGTTATTCCTAGAGTCAATAATTGTGAGATTTCTGTGTTGGGGACACTGGTTAATTAGAGCCCCCTAAGGTAACAGTATTTGTCAGTTAATATGATTGAGTTATAATCTCTTGACTTGTAAGGGTTGCACAAGGCCTGGAAAGGTTGCATATACCCATCATCTCAATAGATGGGAACATGTGACAGGAGGATTATCATGAGTTTGAAACCATCCTGGATAACATAGTACCAGTCCAGCTAAGTCTACATAGCAAGACCTTGTCTCAGACACAGGAAAAAGTACTATGTGGTCTTTCCATTGAAACCACAAGGCTGAAACTAAGCAGTGTCTGATGTACTAATGCATGTGTCTCAGAGAGCTCTTCCTAGAGTTCTGAGTTACCACTTTGGAGGGCTAGAAGGTGCTTATTAGTGACTATTTTGCAAGTCAACCATGTAGTTGTAAGCATAGCGTGTGTGTGTGTGTGTGTGTGTGTGTGTGTTATGATTGTCTATATGCATTGATGTGTTCATATATGTGCGCATGTGTATGTTCATACATATGTCTTTCACAGGCAGAGATTTTGGAAAGCTTCTAGATAATTTTCAGCTCCCATTCCACAGTAAACATTTCTCTGAAGTCAAGTATAAAATTAGGAGCTGATTAGAATTTATCTAAAATAAGTTTAGTTCATTAAATGATAAGCTTCCAGTAACTAAAACCCAGGTGTTGTGCTAAATATTGCAGACTTGTTTTTATAAAAAAAATAAAAATAAAAACATGACATGGCTTATAACCTTAAGATTTCTGAATCTTCAAAATGTGTCCTGAGCCCCTGGTCTTCAGAGTAACTGTGTTTGGAGATGGAGCTTGGGAAGGTGGTGTGGTCAAGAAGTGGAGTCCTTTTGCATGGCATTCCTATTTAAGATGAAACCTGAGCCATTTGTTTCCTTCCTGCCTCTGCTTTCTGATGCCCTCTGAGGCAAGAAGACAGCTCTGTGAAAACCAGAACTTTCACCATATTCTGAAACTGCTGTCCATTTGACTTTGAATTTTCCAGGTCAGAAATTGTGAGAAAACTTTTTATCAGTTGTTTAAACCACCCATTCTGAAGTATTTTGCTTTGGCTATCTGATCCACACCACATCTGCCATCGATTCTAAATCAGACTTGTTATTTTTTTACTCTCAAACTGTATATGTAAATCTTAACAAAATAGTTCTTAAATGCTAATTGACACAGAGAGAACCACTTAGTATGACTTGAAACCTTAATTCTTAAAACCCATTCATCCAGACACTGTGTCCCCCATTTCTAAGTGAAGGGCAGAAAATGAGTACAGAGGAGAAATCCTAATTCCATGTGTTCTTAAAGCTTACTTTAAAAATAAAAACAAATAAAGCTTACTTTTTAAAATGTGTGTGCTTATGAAATATAGTTATTGCCAGCTCCCCTATCCCTTCATGCCCTTCTTCCTTGTCCTTGTATGGATTAAGCATTCACTGGATGCTTGCACCATCCTAGACAGTGTTCTAGTTGCTGATGGGTGAGTTATATTTTAAGCCCTGTATGACATTGAAACGATTCCTGTCAGAGAGGTTATAAAAGCTCAACAGTTGGTCCTGGAATAAACAAGATTTGAACTTGAGTCATTAAGATTCTATGTTCTGTGTTACTAGTTGACTAGATGAATACAATGACTTTCAAAGTATCTCAAACTAGTAAGTATGAATGTTGAAATTCAAGACAGACATCATCTGATTTATTTGCCACTTTAAAGAACATTGTAAAACAGAGCATTCTGAACCTGCTGTATTAGAGAAAACAATTTAGCAAATTTTCATGCAGTCATAACTTGTCTTCAACAATTTTCAATGATTCCCTTGACTGATACACCAATCTCCACCATTCTCTATTCTCCCTTTCAATAAGTGAAATAAAAGAGCTTTCATTTGGAATCCCAGTTTTCCCTTTAATGCTGGAGCAGAGCTCTACTCAAGATGCCTAAGAAGGATGGGACTCTCCCTGGATTCAGACATGGACCTTTTTTGAGTGCCCTTTCCCCCTGAAGGTCTTCCCATTTCTTGAGGTTTATATTCTCACCTCTATGTGCTAAATCTCTGCTTTATGCCTGAATTCATTCCCAAACTAGCCCAGTCTTAAACCCCTCCTTAACTGTGTCTGCATTTTATTTATTTATTTATTTATTTATTTATTTATTTATTTATTTATTTATTTATTTATTTGAGTGTAGTATGTGTGTGTGTGTGTGTGTGTGTAATGTACACATTTTGGTATGTGCATGTGTGCAAATGTGCACAATTACAGAGGCCAGAGCAGGACATCAGCTATCTTGCTTTTATCACTGTCCATTTTGTTGGTTTTGAGACAATCTTTCACTGAAAGGCTACTTAATAGCAAACTTCAGTGACCCTCCTATCTCTGCATACCCCAGAGCATACTTTAGAGGTATGTGAGGGCAAGCCTTGTGGTGCTAACTAGTCCTATGACAATGCGACAGAAAGTAGAGTTATCTGAAAGGAGGAAAACTCAAATGAGAAAATGTCTTCATAAGATCAATCTGTAGATCATTTTCGTAATTAGTGATGGCTGGAGAAGGGTCCAGCCCCTTGTGGGTGGTGCCATCCCTTACAAAGTGGTCCTGAATGCTGTAAGCAAGCAGGCTGAGCAAGCCATGGGTAGTAATCCAGTAAGCAGCATCATGGTCTAGGCATCAACTCCTGCCTTCAGGTTTCTACCCTGTTTGAGTTCCAGTCCTGATTTCCTTTGTTAATGAGCAGCAATAAGTAGGTGTAAGCTGAATAAATCCTTTCCTTGCCAACTTGGTTTTTGGTCATGATAACCCTAAGACAATTTGGTAGGGTTCTTTGTTTGTTAGTTTGTTACTGGTGGTGGTGGTTTGTTTGTTTTTTTCTTACATGAGCTCTAGGATCCAAACCCAGTTCCTCATATTTGAACAGCAACAATTTTTACCCACTGAGACATCATTTCCAATGAAATGAAATGAAAATGAGCTTGACTTCAATAAAACTCATGTTGGTCCTGCAGAATCAAAGTGTACCTAAACCCCCCTGTTTGTGGCCATGGCCCCTTCTATGACTCAAATCCCCAAACAACGTTTGTCATCTTTTCTTTCTACATCCACTTAACAACCTTCTTTCAAAGAACTCTTCCCTTGGACAAAGAGGAATTATGCCCACTGAGAACAACTCTGGGATATCAAAGAGTGACATAAACCCTCGCTACCTTTTCTCTGTGTGTCCTGGTGACATCTGACTGTATGGAATGGATGCTCTGTGAAATAAGGAGGCACTGCAAAGCATATCACAAGCATGTCACTGCATCCAGGTGAATCGATGTCCTTTTAAAGCAGTCACCTGGTTCAGTGAATTAACTTCAAGTAACTTTTAAGCATTTGCAAAATCCAAAACTAGTTCCCAAGGCAAAGTCTGGGCATCACTGAAAGAAATCAAAGCATGCTCTCTGACTTCTAAAAGCTGTTTCAGAAAAATAATTACACAGTATTTGGGCAATATTAAGAACCCTACTTTCCAGGTGGATATTTGAAGATATCTCAGGTATTTCCTTAGTTGTTTGGCATTTAACATTCAGTGTCTTTATGGCTAAGTGGAAACCAATATTTTCCAAGGCAGAACATAGTCTGAATGATACAATCTAATATAATACCAGCTTAAAAGTAGAAAATATTTTGCAGGGAACTACTAGTGCTCAAAGATAAACTATTATACATATTTTTGAATCTCAACACTTTTGATGGTTTTGTCCTAACTATGTGGGGTTTTTATGCATAATGGGATTATTTCGCAAATACATCTAAATAATCATCATTACTACCTATGTATTTTTAAATGTATAATGGGATTATTTGGCAAGTATAACTAAATAAGCATGACCACTACCTACACATAAAGCAGTCCACTGTCCCCCATTTTTTCTATATGACTTTTCCATCAGTTCTCTCCCATAACCTATGGTCCCATGATTGTACCGCTGCTCTTCCTATGATCAATTTTTTATGAAGGACATAATAGAACAAGGACTTGTGTTTGGTTTCCTTAACTTGCATAATTTTTAAAATCTTTATTACGTTGTGGCATACATTACTATTTTTCTCTTTTGCATTGCTAAATAGTTTCTAATGTGTGGATATTCGATAATGCTAATCCATGCATCAATCCATGGGCATTTGGATTGCTTCCAGTATTTACTATTAAGCATAGTCCCACTAGAAACAGGTTTTGTGCAGCTATGTTCAAAACTGTATTTTTATTCCTGGTTTTGATGGTCTGCCATTTCAATTTTAAGTGGTGAACTGCGGTCTGAAAATATTAAATGGAATTTCCCAGAAATAAATGATTTTTGAGTTTTCAATGGTACTCCATCCTGAGTAGCTTGAAGAAATCTTACATTGTCCTGATCCTCCTTGACTAAAATGTGAATTCTTTCTTTGTTCAACATATCCACATTGTATACAATCTCCTCATGCCAATTCCTTAGCAGCCACTTTGTTTATTGGATTGGTTACCATGGTACTAATGGCTTTAGAAGTAATAACCTCAAGCATCAGGGTAGCTATGATAGAGTTCTGATATGCCAATGAGAAGCTGTAGAGTTGTTCCTTTAAGTGAAAAGCATTAAATGCTCTTAATCAGAAAAAAATCAGAAAAGTCTCTAGAAAAATTAGATATTTTGATAGAGAACAAGAGATAATACATTCAAATAATATTTATTATAACATATTATTATACTCACTCAATTTTATTTGTTAATACCCCGTTGTCCCTAATTTATTTTTTGTACTTTCAATTTTATTGAAAATCAGTTTTTCACACATAAATACTGATTACTGTTTCGTCTCCCCTGACTCCTTCCGGATCCTACCCACATTCCTTACTGACACAAATATACACATTTCTACCTCTCTTACATTAGGCAACTAAAAAACAAATTAAATTAGGACAAAAAGGACAGAAAACAGCAAGCAAAAAGCACAAGAAACACATACAGACACACATATACACACATCTGCACACCCATAACTCCCATAAAAACACAGAATCAAAAACATAATATATAAGCAAGAGATCCGTGAAGTTTTTTTAAAAATGCCTAGATAAAGGATTATGAGAGAAAACCTCTCAAAAAATACCACTGATTTTGTATTGTATTAAGCATTTACTACTGCTGGTTATGGGGCCTGCTCTTAAGTATGGTTTGTATACCCAGTGAGACTCCCTTGAAGAAAATTATCTTTTGTGAGCTGTCATCAATTGGAGATACCTCCTGAGTTAGAGGAATTTTGTTTACTTCTCTTCTTCATGCTGAGGCATCTTCTGAGTTTGGCCTGTTCAGGCCATGTGCATGCTGACACAGTCTCTGTGAGTTCATATGTGGATCAGTCATGTTGAATCTAGAAGGGCCTTGTTTCTTTGGTACCTTCCAAAGTCATTGGCTGCTACAGTCTTTCTACCTCCTCATCAGAGAGTTTCCTGAGGTCTAATGGGAAAGATTTGGTGGATATATTCCATATATGATTGAGTGTTCCAATGTCTCTCACTCTCTGGACATTGCCCATTGCGGGTCTCTATATTTTTCACATCTACTGCAGAAAGAAGCTTCTCTGATGATGGCTGAGCAAGACACTCATCATGTTCATCAAATTTTGTTTTATCATAAGTAATATGTAATTAAAGAACAACATTGTACTGCCTATGGTATCAGACACCCACCACTAGTCTTATAACTACTGAACAGAAAAGAAATCTTTGGTGTTTCCATGTCTTTTGGAAAAGTAGCTTAGAGTTGGCTCATATTGTGTAAAATTTTCTAAGATCTGAGTGTACTAGTTTCCAGAATACTTGAACATTCTATACTTGCACAATCAGCAGATAAAAGTTTATGTCTCATATATTTCCACCTGCACTTAGTATTTTTACTTTCAAATACTTAGACTTTTAGTGGATATAAAAACATCTCGTTAGGATTTGTATTTCTAGTGATTGACAGGCTTTGCTGTTCATTTATATATCTTCTTTGGCAAAGTATCAATAACTTGTCAACCACTTTTGACTATTGGGTGCATTTTATTCTTATTAGTAAAATAGGTGGAAATGAAAAGTGATATATAAATAATACATAAAAAACTCAAACAGACTTACAGGTAAGAGAGATAGAGAGAGACAGACAGGGAGGTGGAGACGGCAGGAGAGAGAAAAAAAGTTGATATATTATAGAGTGCTAAGTTGCTGAGGTGATATAAGTGATATATTTTGAGGAAAAAATAGAGAACACAGCCATACAACTTTGATTATAGTACATTCTTATAATTCATTTTACTATTTGTCATTAATAATATCCCATACAGGATGCATTTATTTTATTTTTTCTGGACACATGCCTGTTTTAAGAAATACTTTGTAAACTTTTCTACAAGATTGAGAACTGGTTTTTACTTTCTCCTCAAAGATTTTCCCATTAGCTAATTTATTTATTCATTTTAAAACCTAATCACAATGCCTTCCTCTCTTCCCAGTCCCTCCCTCACACAGCTCCTCCTTGATCCCAGCCCTGCCTTAGGTAACAACCCACCCTGGCATATCAAGCCACTGCAGGACTAGGCAAATCCACTCCCACTGAGGCCAGACAATGAAGCCCAGTTAAGAGAACAGGATCCACAGTCAAAGAGTCAGAGACAGCCCCCCTCCAATTGTTGGGGAACCCATATGAAGACCAAGCTGCATATTTGCTACTTATGTTCAGGGGACCTAGATCTAGCCTGTGTATGTGCCCTTTGGTTGTTGGTTCAGTCTCTGGAAGCATCCAAAGGTTAGCTGACTCTGTTGGTCTTCTTGTGGAGTCTTTATCTCTCTGGGTCCCTCAATTATTCCCCCAACTCTTCCACAAAACTCGCAGAGCTTTATCTAATGTGTGACTGTAGGTCTCTGCATCTGTTTCAGTCAGTTGCTGAGTAGAGACTCTCAGAGGACAATTATGGTAACCTCTTGTCTGAAAGCATAACAGAATATCATTGCTAATGTCAGGGATTGGTCCTTGCCCATGGAATGATTCTCAAGTTGGACCAGTCATTGGTTGGCCATTCCCTCAGTCTTTGCTCCATCTTTGTCTCTTCATTCTTGAAGGCATGACAAATTTTGAGTTGAGTGCATTATGAGTGGGTTGATATCCTTATCCCTCCACTGGAAATCCTGCCTAACTATAAGAGGTGGACACTTCAGGCTATATATCCCCCACTGTTACAAGACTCAGCTTGGAGAGTCACCCTCAGAGACTCCCTGAGTCCCCCTTCATCCCAGGTATCTGTCATATCCTAGAGATAGAACCCTTCTCCATCCCCATCTTACCAACAATCACTAATTTTTGTTTGCTCTCTTCAGCTCTATCTACACCTGATCCCCCCTGATCCCCACTCTGCTCCATATCCCCTCTCCATCCCAAGTCTATCTCTTCATTCACCTCTGATGGCTATTTTATTTCCTTTTCTGAATGTGATTCAAGCATCCTCTCTTGGGCCTTTCTCATTATTTAGCTTCTTTGGGTCTGTGAATTGTAGTGAGGGTATCCTGTACTTTAGAGCTAATATCCAGTTATAAGTGAGTACATACCATGAATGTGCCTTTAGGTCTGGGTTACCTCACTCTGGAGGATATTTTCTGGTTCCATCTATTTGCCTGCAGATTCCATGATGTTCTTGCTTTTGATATCTGAGTAGTATTCCACTGTGTAAATGAACCAGATTTTCTTTATCCATTCTTCAGTTGATGGACATCTGGGTTGTTTACAATTTCTGACTACTACAAGTTAAGCTGCTATGAACATATTTGAGCAAGTGTCCTTGAGGGATGTTGGGACATCTTTTAGGTATATACCCAAGAGAGGTATAGCTGAATCTTGAGGTAGAACTATTTCCTATTCTCTGAGAAACCGCCAAATTGATTTCCAGACTGGCTGTATAATTTCACACTCCCAGCAACAACGGAGAAGTGTTTCTCTTCATATACTAGTCAGCATGTGCTACCTCTTGATTTTTTTTTATCATAGTCATTCTGATGGGTGTAAGGTGGAATCTCAGAGTAACTTTGATTTATATTTTTCTGATTACTAAGGACATTGGAAATTTCTCTAAGTGTTTCTCAGTCAATACAGCTTCCTCTGTGGAGAATTTCTGTTTAACTCTGTACTCCATTTTTTAAAATTTGGTTATTTGATTTGTTGGTGTCTAACTCCCATGCTCATGAACTGGTAGTATTAACATAGTAAAAATGGCCACTTTACCAAATAAAATCTAGAGATTCAATCAAATTCCCATCCACATTCTAGCACAATTCTTTACAGACCTTGAAAGAGCAATTCTCAACTTTATATGGAAAAACAAAAAGCCCAGGATAGCTAAAACAATCTTGAAAAATAAAAGAACCTCAGGAGTTATCATCATCTCTTATTTCAAGCTGCACTGCAGAACAATAGTAATAAAAACTTCATGGTATTATTTTAGAAACAGACAGTCTGAGCAATGGGATTAAATCAAAAACCCAGAAACAAACTCACTGTCTTAGTTAGGGTTTCCATGGCAGTGAAGAGATCAAGGCAGCCCTTATAAAGGACAACACTTAATTGGAGTTGGCTTACAGATACTGAGGTTCAGTCCATTATCATCATGGCAGGAATTGAGGCAGGGTCCAGACAGGCATGATGATCGAGGAACTGAGTTTTACATCTTGATCTGAAGGTCAACAGAAGAAGACCAACTCTTCCACACTGAGTGGAACTTCAAAACCCATCCCCACAGTGACATACTTCCTCCAGCAAAATCACACCCCAAAATAATGCCACTCCCTGGGCCAAGCACATTCAAATCACCACACTCACACACACCTACAGAAACCTGTTTTTTTACAGTGAAGCCAAAATGATACAATAGAGAAAAGAACACATCTTCAACAAGTGGTGCTGGTCTGACTGAATGTCTGTCTCAGAAAAATGCAAATAACCCTATATTTATTACTCTGCACAACACTCAAGTCCAAGTGGATCAAAGAGTTCAATATAAAACTGGATACATTAAATATAATAGAGGAGAAAACGGAGAATAGCGTTGAACTCATTGGAACAGGAGACAACTTCCTTAAAGGAACACTGATGGCCCAGGCACTAAAATTAACAATTAGTAAATGGAATCTCATTAAATTGAACAGCTTCTGTAAGGCAAAGGACACTGTCAATGGGAAAAAAAATGACAGCCTACAGACTGAGAAAGGATCATCACTAACACTGCATCTGATAGAGGGCTAATATCCAAAAACATATAAAGAATTCAAGAAGTTAGACACCAACAAGCCAAATAACCCAGTTAAAAATGATTTTTCAATGAGTAGAAATTTTCACAGTCTTTTTTTTTCTTTTTTTGAGATTTCCTAATTAAGAGTATTCTAGTTCCTGTGGAGTCCTGCTGTAAGAAGCTCAGTAGGGACATGAACCCAACATGGGATACTCGGTCATCAGGATTTTTTTTTTCTAGTGTGCTACCCAATATCCAAAAGTCAAATGCTTTCAGAAGGTCTTCACATGTATCCCACTCCTCCCTGCCAGCAGTCCTTATCACATACAGCTTTGTCACTGAAGCTCAACACTGAGAGCTTGAGTTAATATGGGGAACGATAAGAACTAGAAAATATCATCAAAGTGGTTTGTGCAGAGTCAGTGACACAGAAGAGCATCTCATGGTCTTATATCAAAATCATTGTGGTCACATTTAACAAAGGTTAGAAGAACAGTTCATAAAACACAGTGTTGTCTTTGCTTTGGTTTCATAGAAAACATTTATTTTGTTTATTGAGGACAGATTTATAGGCCATGGAGTTAATGAAACTTGCTCTTCAGAGCCCTTAATTTCTATAGACTCTAAAGCCCAAGAAGGGACATACAATGTGATTTAATATTTACTACAAATGTATGGACTTTATTTTAATTTATTGTATGTTCATATTTTTAAAAAGATCTTTTTACTCTAGATGTTGCATTTTGCATTCTACAAAATAATAGAGAAACAAGGTAGCTAATGATCTCTGAATGATCTGGAAGCATAATCATAAAAAGGTATATGCATGTGTGTGTGTGTGTGTGTGTGTGTGTGTGTGTGTGTATAAGAAAGGGGGAGAAGGAGGGAGAAGAAGAAGAATGGAGGGAGGGATGGAGAGGGAGGGAGAGATATGTGGTATGGCAAGTCCATAGGGCCAGTGTAAATAACCATAGGTTCCAACAACTGCTGAACTCTAGGACCTACCTCTGAATCTGTGATATTGGTCACATTTTTCATGGGCTGTACCTGGTCAACAGCATCATGGATGATATTCTAACCCAGATCCTTTGTACAGAATTGAAAGTTTCCTATGAGTAACTTGTATATAGAGGACTCCCCTACAACTATCTCTACTTCTCCTAGAAAGAACACATTCTCAGGTGATTTTATCCAGGCGTCTTTTCTCCTCTTCTCAACCTGGAGTCAGCCCTGCATGGAGTAAACTCTGTTGACCTGTCCCAATTTCTTCTCCTGAACAAGCATTGCACCTAGGAAGTCTTTTGATTGGTTCTTCTTCTTTTAGAGCCCCTTGAGAGGTGGCATGATCTAAATAAGAACACTGAGACCATTTTAAAGATGTAACCTAAAAAGGAATGTGCCAAATTGTGTGTGTGTGCTTGTGCATGTGTGTGTGTGTGTGTGATGGATATACTCATCCATGCAAGTGGATGTGTGTGGAAACCAGAGGATACCAAGTGTCATCGTCTGTTACTTTCCACCTTACTTTTGAAGATAGTCTCTCTCTGAACCTAGGGATACCTGTTGAACTAGACTGGCTAGTAACCAAGTCCCTAGGATCCACATCTCCCCAGTGTTCATACACTGGGGTCACAGACACATGCCAACATGACTGGCCTTTATGCAGATTCAGGGGATCCAAAAATATAAGCACTTCATCATTTTAGATGTCTCTCCACTTTTGTGTTTTCTGTTTTTGTTATTGACATACCTACATATCTTTCAATATATTATGTTCAATGTCATCTATGTACTTTTTGATATTATTAGCTATTCACAGGATTTTGGCTTCTTTCTTCTGTTTAAAATATGTTAAGAATGCATGAAACATTCCACACTTTTAACCATCACTGAAGAACTGTCACCATCTAGTTCTCAGCTCTTCCTAAAGTTCTAATTATACCATGAAACAAATTCTAAGGACTTGTTCTTTATGGTAGCTGTACTTTTTAAAATTGGTCATCTTCTCTTCTGTCACGGCTAGATTCACTTCAGACTGTGGAAGGATGCATTGGAATCAAGGAAAGCCTAAGCTGGAGGCAGATAGATCTCTGACAGTCTTCATCCATTCTTCATGTTTCTGTGAACATGCAGCCTCCATGTTTCTTTCTATGAACCTTAATGGACAACTGGTTATTTTTATTTATGTTTATGTTTCTTTCTGCTTACATATATGTGTATGCAGGTGCCTTTGGAAGCCAGAAGAGAATGTTGGATACTATTGAGTTATAGGCAGTTGTGAGTCACTCAGTATGAGGTTCTGGGAATCAAACATTGGTCCTCTGTAAGAACAATAGTTGCTCTTAACTACTAAGCTATATCTCCAGACTCAACACTGTTTTAAAGATGATCTTTAATCTTTCCAATTGGCCTCAGGTAATTCTCTGTCTATTACAATAATGTGGCCTGGGATTCTGGTGGGCATATTATTTTCTATCTCATCTAGATGAATGAGATCACCTCTTCATATAGCTCCAAACTTTCAAATTCAGTAAATAGAGAATATGGGTCTCTGAGAGATTATATGCTCATGTCTCTTATCTGGCTTCACCCACTGACTAAGACTTTATGTATCAAAAACAATTCCTCATGGGATAGTGAATCCCTGAGCATCCTAGGCTGTTACTTACCTCCCTAACAACATTCTGCATTTTGTGTGATGTGCTCATCTCTTGACCACAACTTTAAATCTTTCTTTTAAAGGGGTGTACACCTCAAGATAACCAAGAAGACCTCAGAGCTTTGGATAAGAATCACAACATTTTTAAGCTTGAAGTTGGCACAATAGCTAGTGATTTATTTAAACAATGATAACAAGATTCTGAAGATGGGGAGATTGAGAGTGGAAATGCCTATAATGACACTGAAGAAATAATTTAAAAGGACCTTTCCTTCTATAAAACAGTGGTTCTAGTTGGTACTCACAACTGTAACCCACATGTCAGACAAGCAAAATGTTAAGGTGTATTTTAGTTCTTTCCCTAAGAAAACTGGCACTAAGAATTATCTTAAATGAATGAAACTAAATCTGGAAAAAAAAGGGAGGGAACCGCTGCCCCAAACTGCAATTATTTAACTTTTAATAATTTGAACAAATTGTTTAAGTTCCCACTTCTTGATTTTTATCCTTTAATTGCTTTTTAAATACAGTCGTGTTTATCTCTTTTCTCCTCAAATTCTTTTATTATAAGAAGAAAGTATGTTTCATGGTAAGTTAAAACGTGTAATAGGAAGCTTAAGCATCTTCTGTGTTAGAATTTGGGCTTGATAGCATAGTGAAGAACTCCCTTGAGTAAGGAATGAATATAGGAAGAATGTAAAATGCAAGTCTGTAGCTTCTTGATTGCTTTATTCATTCATTTACTCATTCATTCTGTCCTCCCCATTTTTTTTCAAGAGACTATAAATATACCTACTTTCCTGGAGGTAAAACCATCATGATATCATGTCAAATCAACCTATTCCACCTATACTTGTCTTGTCTTGTTTATTCCTGTTATCTGGTAGCAACATTCAGGATTACCTTCCTTCATTTCTAAGGTGCCTATGTCACTTATAACTAGATTAATAAATGCATGTGATGTTCTTTCCATGATATGTCTTTGTCGCCTTCCTTTCAGATGAAACCAGAAACCCTTAGAAGTTCAGAGAAACACCTTTCCTTCTCTATACTTTCTTCTCCCAATAGATAAGAAATTAACAATTCCCAAATCTGCATGGTAAGTTGAGGCTGGTATGGAACAGTTGATACAGCTGCCTCAGCAGCTTGTGCCCTGTGGCTCCCAGTAGCATTTATTCTCTTTACATGCCCATAGGCATCCGTTCTGTTTGCTTGGCCTCTGGAGTACATGGCCCATTACCCTTTTCAATGGCTCCCCAGTCTCTTCCCAACCACTAGAGATCAGAAATAGATTAAATGAGGCCATCTGGAGAAATGAGGACCTCCAAGTGAGTCTTCCCTAGATACAGCTGTCTCAGGGCAGACAGGAGTGAACCTTCTAAATACTTCACACAGGCACCACCATCATTGAAATCTACCTCTATGTTCTGCCTGGTGTTCTTCTAAGTCATCAATGAGTAGATAGTGCTCATTGGTTGCTCCTGGAGGGAGAGTAAGAAACTAGAAAATAGTAAAAGTAGAAACTTGTAAAAGCAGAAAAAACTCAGTACTAAATGGGCCACTGGTTTTATATTGATATGGCAGACTTAGATACCAACCACTCTAACACAGTTGCTCGTAGGATGTAGCTGAACCAGGGAAAAACATATGTGCCTGATAGGTAAGAACAGAACATTAGCATGGCTTGCGTGAAGACTAGGAATGTAGATGCATTTCTGTAGAGGTAGTCAAGGGTATGAATGAGACAAGGCTGAATTTTGGCATGCCAAACCAAGACAAGCAATACCTAAAAAGGAAGAAGGAGCTGTAAGATTAAGGGCTCAAGTCTAGAAGATCAGAGAGAAAAGTGAGCAGAGAAAAATGGATAAATTGCTTTCCTGCTTAAGGAAAAAAAGACAGAGATGGGTGCTTTCTTGGACCTGTGGCTCTGTTTGTTCAAACACACAGTGTGGGAGCCAAAGTCTCCTAAATACAGTGAACTGTACTTGCTGAAGTGAAACATAACCTTTGTCTTAGAGTGCATTAGTATGTGGAATAAAGTCAACCTACCCTATTTTCTTAAGCACTCCTCCTTGATTTTTTTTGTTTGTGCAGCAAGAACTGTGCTACTCTATTTACACCACAAGCTATGTGAGCAGATTGGGTAAAATAAGGTGTTCAAACCCCAAAGTCCAAGAATGGCTGCTATGACTCAAACTCTTGGCAGGCTATATACTCCACAGCCCATCTCCTTTCCCACATTTCCCTGCATTCTGCTATTTCAGCCACATGCAAGGGATTCAAGGATCCTTTCTAACTTCCCCTTACTCCCTACTATTTAATTAGGTTATGCTAATCATGATGATTCCATTCATTTGCCATAGGTAAAGAATGAACATAATGTCCTGTCCAATCTTATCCCATGAGAATATCTTCTAATATGGCAGGTTCTTAGACTCTTAAAAGTAGCAAAACATCAACTTCTTTCCGAACACCCTTATGAGTTTTACTGTGAGAATGTGATGCTTAGGGCTGCTATAGCTGTGAGGTGAGGATGTCATGAGTTCTGTAAGAGAAGATCCCAAAATAGAAGCCCACATGCTGAGAATAGAAAGCTGGAGAGCCCCAGGGATGTATTATAGAGCTGCCAGGCTCACTACCCTTGAGTTTCATTGCCTGCCTCTGCTCTGTCATTTCCTTGAGCAGTGTATTCCCTGCACTGACTGAACAAGTCTTTGTTTCATTTGGTTGTTATTACCTATATGGCTTGAAAGAATGTTTTGCTTAGTAGAGCAAAGTCTGTTCACTGGGTCTTGAAAATTCAGGACAATCTGTGTGATGACTGATCAAAAGATTTTCCTTTTCCAAATATTAAAAGCAATATCCAAAGGGCCTTTCAAAGCTGCCAATCCCCCAAATAATCCCCAAAGCATCTGATGCTTCCAGTCTTTTCCCAAAGGTGAGAACACTGAAGGCTCTAGCGAGCCCAAGGTCAAGCTCCTGTTGATCCTCTGAGGCTCTATGTTGCCTTCACTGTATTCTCGCCACCAGCTGCAGAAAGTACAGTCTGCAATTCAAGCACCCAGCAGAGAGAAAGCAAATCAGCAGCTTGAGAGGCTGAATACCTTCTGTATTTGATCTAGCTCTATGATCAAGAGGAAACTCTGCAAGATACTAGACAGAGGGAAAGAAAAAGAAATTGAGGGAGAATTAACTATGGAGAAGAAGGAGGAGGGGAGGGGGAGAACAAGAAGAAGAAGGAGGAGGAGGAGGAGGAGGAGGAGGAACAAGAGGAGAAGGAGGAGGAGGAGGAGGAGGAGGAGATAAGTAGATTATTCTAGATCCCCAGCAAGAAAGGGTCTTAGTGATCTATTACGCATCACCTAAAGTAATGACCCCTACTTGACTGAAGATGCTTAATGGACATCTTATTGTCAAAGTGCAGATGAGGGGTGAAACTTTCAACTAGGCAGCAACATATTTGAAGCAAAACGTTTGAGGTTAATGAGACAGACTTTAATCCAAACCAAAATTGGATATTATTTTTCTCTACTTTGCTCTTTTCACTTGTTTCTCTCCAAAGGACCAGGGAGGCTCTTCATAGACACTTTCTATTCTACTGGATCCCTTCAGGAAGCTTGGATATCTCAAAGCTTATTCTCCAACTCTCTACTCTCCTTTGTTCAGTTAGACACTTGAATTGAGTTCAAGTCCACGGTTGGCTATAACCAGAGCCTTGAACTGCACCCCTATGGTTGCTTTATTGTGGGAAATAATTTACATTGCTAATAATTTGTTTGAGGAATCCTGAGATACAAACTGGTTCCATATGGTAAGAATACTACCTTAGCATACACCTGAATGTTTGTGCCCAATTGTACACAACATTGCTTCCTTAAATTCTATGAGATATTTGACTTTATTCATAGAAAGGTTTAGTGTATTCAATTAAATATAGGCATTTTCACAAGAAAATCAGCCATACTGATTTTTATAAAATATCTTCAGATTGATAATGCTGGCCTTAGATTTTGCCTATCTTCCTATCAAAGAATAGGAAATGATCAACAAATTGGATAATTTTCTTTTTAATGCAAAGTAACCTGTCTGCTCCTGAATAAATTGCATTCAATTTTTCTTGGCACAATGGCTTCCCCTTTAGATGTAATGTACCCTTTTATTTTTGAAAAATGTGTAGGATGTGAACTAATGACTTGAATAACTTTGTTTGCAGTCATTCCAGAGGTGGTTATGGTACAGGCAAAAGAGCATCTTGTTATTAATAGAATATTAGTTGGTTCAATCATTCTAATAATAGGCTGTATAATAAATCATAAAGCATTCTGCAATTAGGAAAATTTACACAAAATAAGAAACTACTGCTAACTTAGTAACCCAACAAGTATGAAGCATCATGCATCATGGAACAACTGCTACAATAAAGGCATTCCAATTTAGAGTGACTCTCCATTTATCAATTGCAACAAACCTCTTCTTTTCATAGAAACTGCTGTACTGGCTAAAGGGCACTAGTGAAATACTTACCTAATATCTCCAAAATGCTTGTTTCTCCTCGAGGAATTTTCCATATTGTCAAAATACTTGAAGAGCTTACTCCCTCCATTCTCTCACAGGTAGTGATTAAAGGCTCCATTATTCCAGTAATGTCCACCAGCACTGCAACATTTATACAGCTTTCAGCATTTCCATTACCAAGAGCTAATAAATGACCCACTGTAAAGCAAAATTGAGCCAGCCGGGGACAACATTGGCATAAAAGATTTCACCCTGATCATAGGTATTCTTTTTATGAAGAGATTTTCCCACTTACTTTTAAAATATGTAGAATAGGTTTGGGGTATTTTGGTTTGTTTTTATATTTGCTATGTACAGGAAATAAATATCAAGAGAATTTTGTTACTCTTTGAGAGTTTTGCTTGTGTTGCTTCTTAAAAGATAAGATCAGTGGAAACAGGTTTAGCTTTTGATTACTGCATACTTAATCGATTATTTTCCTTTTGTACTATGTTCTTATTTAAACCTATAGAAATATAAAAAGGTATGCATTTGGTTAATTTCATTATCTGATTAAATATATGGGAGATTGCTGTTTGCTTTTCTGCTCCCTCAAGAAGGGTGCCCAGACTATACGCTACAGTAGACGGCTTCTTCTCGTCATCTAATCAGCAATCATTTGGGAAATGAGGGAATGGCAGGCATGTCAGTTTCTGATGATACTGTCCTGCCTGGCCTAAAGTGTGATTCTCTTTTCTCATCTCTCTGACCAACTGGCTGCCATCAATCACCTAAGATCTGTAGTAATGAGAACCAGTCCACACAGCCAACTGAACTGAGTGGAATCTACATGTAGGTCACCCTTCCCACAGCCCTGTGCTCACTTTTATCTTATAGTGACTCCTTTGGGGTGTGGCCAAAAGCTGAGCTGCTCAACACAAATTACAGAGACCAGGACCTTCACCATGATCACCTTTAACATGTTCCACCACAAACTACAAATGAGTGGCTGTCACATGCTTAATACTATCACAAATATCATGTGTGCTTCATATAACCTTCTTGACATTAGCATGAGCTCAGGGCCACAAATCAGAGGGAAGCCCGCTCGTCAAACTCTACGTCTTCTGGCAGATTCCCACCCCTGCTGCTCAAACTTCTGCTCAACCTCCACAGGCAGCTTTGCCCAGATGAAAGCATTCTGCTATAAAAATCACATTTTCTTAACTAGCCGAAGTGTTTGTTCTCATTAAGTCACACCATCCTCTTAGTGACAGGATTTCCATGCCTTGGTAGAAATTCTTTTTTTTTCCTTTCATTATTCTAAATTGCCAGCTTTTCATGCAAAATCTAACTCTAAAACATGAAGTGTCTGATTTTTATCTTTGTTCGAGATGTATATAAGTATTTTCAACTTTTGCACAAAATGCAGTAATTCACTGTAAACAAACCTATTGTATGTACTGTGTGAAAGAGAGACAGCAGAAGAATATGCTCCATACTTGAAAAAGAAGAGGGGACTAAAAATGTTCTTGTCACAAAAAGTAAGAATTCAAGATAGGAAATAATTGTAATTTACATGGAGATACTCCACAATATGTACATAGTCTAAAAGATCATGATGAATATCAGAAATAAATACATATTTTGCTTGTTAAAAATATGAATAAAAATTAAATGCCACAGCCAAAGGGAAGCTAGGGAAATCAAATAAAATGTAAAGTGGAGTCCACCCCACACCCCTGGGGTTCTAGAAGTGACAAAGCACATTAGGCAAAAACTAAGGAAATGCAATTCAAGGAGAGAGCACAGATTTGCACAGACATGTTTTGCTGCTTAAACATGAAGGCCAGAGTACAGTGTCCCAGAAGAGAAATGTTCAAAGAATGCAATGCTCCATCTTGAATCCTAGAGCATGGGAAGCTGAGACAGACTCCTCCAGAGTAAGCTTGACAGGAAACTAGAAGAAATAGCTAGTCCCAGGCTCAGGGAGAGGCTCCACATCAACACATAAGGCAGAAAGCAAAACAGAAAGGGACCTGATGATAATTTTGGGCTTCCTCAACCAGTATGTGCATACATGTGTACACTTACTTCCTCAACACAGGTACGCTTACACACATACAGACATGCATATATTCATAACACACACATGCTTGCATAAAAAGTTAAAGAAATGTTCATAAAGTACAAGCTTCCAGTCTAACATTGTATTTGTATTGGACCATTGACTCTAAGAAATATGCCAAATGAATATAATATATTTATAATAGAAAAACAGTGGGGTATAATATAAGAACCCTTAGAAATGCTTATCTTCCCAACTTTTCTGTAAAAATAAATTACAGTTTAAATTGGGACAAAATGGCCAACAGATTGGGAAAAGATCTTTACCAATCCTGCATCTGATAGATGGTGAATATCTAATGTATGCAGAGAAACTCAAGAAATTAGACTCCGTACAATCAAATAACCCTATTAAAAAATTGGGTACAGAGCTCAGCAAAGAATTCTCAACTGAGGAAACTCAAATGGCCAAGAAGCACCGGAAGAAATGTTCAACATCCTTAGTCATCAGGGAAATGCAAATCAAAACAACCCTTGAGATTCCACCTCACACCAGTCAGAATGGCTAAGATTAAAAACACAGGTGATAGTAGATGCTGGCGAGGGTGTGGAAAAAGAGGAACACTCCTCCATTGTTGGTGGGACTGCAAGATGGTGCAACCACTTTGGAAATCAGTCTGGCGGTTCCTCAGAAAATTGGACATAGCATCACCTGAGGATCCAGCTATACCTCTCCTGAGCATATACCCAGAAGATGCTCCAACGTATAACAAGGACACATGCTTCACTATGTTCATAGCAGCCTTATTTATAATAGCCAGAAGCTGGAAAGAAAACCAGATGTCCTTCAACAGAAGAATGGACACAGAAAATGTGGTACACTTACACAATGGAATACTACTCAGCTATTAAAAACAATGGATACATGAAATTCTTTGGCAAAATAATGGAACTAGAAAATACCATCCTGAGTGAGGTAACACAATCACAAAAGAACACACATGGTATGTGCACACTGATAAGTGTATATTAGCTCAAAAGCTCACAATACCTAATATACAATTCAGACCACATGAAGCTCAAGAAGAAGGGAGACCAAAGTGTAGGTGCTTCGGTCCTTCTTAGATGGTATAACAAAATACACATGGGAGCAAGTAAGGAGACAAAGTGTGGAGCAGAGACTGGAGAAGGAACCTTCTGGAGACTGCCCTACCTGGAGATCCACCCCATGTGCAGTCACCAAATGTAAGTACAGTTGTGGATACTAGAAAGTATCCACAGTATGCTCAGTAGAAGTATACTCAGTATGCTGAGTAGAGCCTGATATACCTGTCTCCTGAGAGGCTCTGTCAGAGGGAAATGCTCACAGCTAACCATTGAACTGATCATGGTGTTTCCAATGGAGGAGGCAGAGAGAAGACTGAAGGAGCTGAAGGGGCTTGCAATCCCATGGGAAAAGCAACAATACCAACCAACCAGAACTCCCAGAGTCTAAACTGCCAGCCTGGGAACATGCTTGGAGGGACCCATTATTCCAGCTGTATATGTAGTGGAGGATGGCCTTGTCAGGCATTGGTAGGAGAGGAGGTCCTCGGTTCCTTGAAGGCTGGATGCCCCAGTGTGGGGGAATTCGAGGGCAGGAAGGAGAGAGTGGGTAGATGGATGGGGGCACATCCTCATAGAAGTAGCAGAAGGGAGGAGGGGATAAGGAGTTTCTGGGTCGGGGAAATGGGATAACATCTGAAATGTAAATAAATAAAATATCCAATAAAAAAAGAAACAGAACACACAGATTTGCTAAAGAAAAGGAGCCTCTCAAAAGCAAATGCGTTTTATGAGATTCCATTCCTATACAATGTCCATAAGGGGGAAATCTCAGCCATGTGAATCATGATTAACATTTACTAAGGGCTGCAGATTACACAAGGGTGGGAGGAAATGGTAGCTAGTGTGCCCAAGCCTTCTGTTTTACATGATGAAAATATTCATATTTTATAAATTGACTTTGTTAATGGTTGCACATATTTGAGAACATACTCAAATTGTGTAGTTTTGCTGGGTGAATTGTACAGAATGGGAATTACATCTCAATAAAACTGCTAATAAAATGCTATAAACAAATTGAAGTCAGAGAATGCTATTGAAATGTACAGAGTCAGTAATTAGACATTCCTGAATTAGTGTTCTCAAAGATTCAATAAAATAAATACTAAAGATGGGTCTTTATTACATCTCAATAGTCAAAGAAATAGATATAACTGAAAATATGCTCATTCAAATCTCCTTCCTGTTAAATAAAATCTATGCAATTTTAAGGACCTGATAAAAAACACATTGATTATTTCTGAAGTTTTAATAGCTATATTAAATTATGCTTTGTATCAAATCATCCAGAAAAAAATCGTGGCATTTAGGAATCTATATTATTTATTATGTAAACTAGAGTCTCTGGCACAATCTAGAAATTTTACTTTTTAAAGTGGACAGCTAAGCAATTTCAGTCAATTTACAAAGACTAGAGCATTATCATAGTTGATCTGTAAGTAGTGTCTAGCAAGGAAATCAGAGCTGGTCCAAAGTGCTAGCCCAGCATGCACAGAACCCTGGGTTCAGTACCCAACATGGCCCAAACTAGGTATGGTAGTTCATGATTGTTACCCCAATACTCGAAAGATGAGGGCAGAAGTATCAGAAGTTCAAGGTTACCCTCAGCTACATAGAGAGTTGGAGGTCACCCTGTACTACAGGAGGCCTTTTTGAAATAGAGAGGTGAGAAGGGAGAAGGAGATAGACATCTTAGAGGAGGAGAAGAAGAAACAAGAAAAGAAGGGAGGGAGGTAGAAAAGAAGAAAGAAAGAAATTGCCGTAAAAGATGGATGAGAAGGTAGCAGGGACACACTGGGACAAGTGTCCCCTAATGAGTACTTTCATTTTAATGCCTTCTCCAAGCCCAGAGTGTGAGCATCTCTCTCCAGTGTCTTCTTATTCTTCTTTCTGATTTTTGATATGCTTTCCTGGCCCTATATGCTTTCTCTCATCTTTGGCTATATTCATGTCTTCTTTCCTCCCTGATATGTCTGATTTTTTTCCACATTAACCATTTCACCTGATCTATCCAAATATAAACTTACAGGACATTAATCAGAATATTTTATAGTTACTAATTACAGTTTTATTCCTGATCTTGAATTAGAAGTTTTGTAGTTCTATTGGATGGAATGGGGCTCCTGGACTGGCTTCTTGGGACCATCTATTCCAAACAGGAGTATCAGACCTATCCAAGGCCCACTGATCGGTAACTCTGAAGTGGTACCCAGAGGGCTGTTTTTCTCTTAAAACAAGCCCTGCACTGTATTTGTGATTATATATATATATTCTATATAATATTACTTTTATATATGTTTTCAAGACTGAGTGATGATAAAGAAGGGAGCTATAATTAATGTACAATCCCCGAAATAAACAAAAAACAATGCCTGTGAATATGTATGTATATGATGCACCCCCATGTTTGAGCAATACTGATCTAAGAAAAACCCAAGTTATACTTTAGAGAACTCAACATTTTTGCATTCTACAAGGGGAGAAGTTAGCACATCTAAAAGTGTCTTTACCTTTTTAGACAAGTGACCATAGCTGGGAGCATCACAACCTGCCCAAGATCTCCTAGAATCTCTAGATCTTATGAATGTGAGAAAAATTAAAATTCCCTATAATCAACTCAGCCTGAAGCACTGGGTGAGATTATCTGAAAATCCCTTGTTAGTTATATAAGATAACACAGGAATGAGTAACTCAATCCTATCAACTAGAGACACCCATCCCACCAATCAAGGGCTCTTCCAAATGCCGTTACTAGATCATGGCTTCTTAATGAATGAGAATGGGACAAATCAATGTTCCTCCCAAGTGAGGACTGTCACAGTTCAGCTGCTTTTATGAGTGAGTGACGATAAGGTGCTCTCCAAGTCTCCATGTATGACTCTGATATCTAACCTTGGGTCATTCTATGATAATCTTCAACTTTGTTCCGGAGATTGGATTCTCTTTAACATCCCAATATCACTGTGTAGCAATGGTTGCAAAGTTCTCTCTGTTTCTAGAAGCAGATCAAAGAGAAGAATTGGACTGTCCCTTCCAGCCTCTAGATGAGAAATGTCAGATGTGTTTCCTGAAATTCAATCAATGGCTGGAAAATGAGTCATTCCACAAACAATGGTGATGTTATAAACATCTGGGATCTACATTGAAAATAGCCTCCCACCTATTGTTTTACTTCATCTTCCTGAAGCTCTCAAAGAAAGGTATTTTCAACCCAAGTGATGATGAGTAATGAGTTATGATCAAAGACAACTGGAGGCAGCATAAATGTTTGCTGCCAGAATGGGAACTAAAACAGTGAGATCTTCTGGCTCACTGTTACTGTGTCTGCGTGTGCATGCATGTGTGTCTGTGCATACATGTGTCTACATGTGAGCTTATGTGTGAGTACATGTATGTTATTTGTGTGTGTGCATGTGTGTGCATTTGTGCATGCATGTTTGTTTGTGCATACATATGTCTATGTGTGATTTTGTGTGTGTGTGCATGTGTGTCTGTTTATGCATATCCAGTGTCTGTATTTGTATATCTGTTCATGCATGTGTGTCTGTGCATGCATGTATCTGTGTGTGACTTTGTATATGCATGCATGTATGTGGATGTGTGTATCTGTGCATGCATGGGTGTGTGTGTGTGTGATTTTGTGTATGCATGCACGTATATGTATTTGTATATGTGCATGCATGTGTGTGTATCTGAGCATGCATATATCTGTGTGTGATTGTGTGTATGTGCATGTGTGTCTGTGCATGCATGCACATGTGTATTTGTGTGTGTGTGTGTATGTGTGTGTGTGTGTGTGTGTGTGTGTGTGTGTGTGTGTGGTGAAGACAGACTTGCAGGCTCAAGTACCCAGGGCTCATTTGTTGACATCAGAAGAAAATCGGAAGCACCAGTCCTCACATTTCACCTTGTTCCTGGGCTAGATACCCAGATATTTATGGGGGTCCTAGGGATTGAGATTCAGCATCTCAAGTTTGTGTGACAAGTACTTTTATCTACTAAGCCAACCTTCTGCCTTTCATTTTTGTAATTCTTTAGTGAACTAATCAGGATTTCATATCATATGGAATCAATCAGGGCCTGCATTTGAACTTCATTATGCAAACAACTTTTGTTTTCTCATCTTAGGAACCAAAGCAAACTGAACAGTTTTATAATTTTGAATATGTTGAATCTACCACTCAGATTTGTTTTGGAATTGAATTTAAAAGTGAATTTGAACTAGCAAATTTACTCAGAGAATCTGACAGAAAAGCATGCTATTTTTCCATGGTTCAATTTTAATGGGTATGTGCTAAGATTTCACACCCTCCTGTGAAGAATCCTATTGAAAACAATGACCAAAGTTGGGTGTCTATCTGACAGAAGCTGGTAGCCTGTTGGCACAACGTGGAGACAGAGGTGAATGAAACCAAGGTTACCATGAAGTTGTGAATTTGTACTCATTAAGGAGAGTATTACAAACTGTTAATGTTTGGTTAATTAAAAACCAGTTTTATTTCTTGTTTCTCCAGGTTTAAGAAGCTGAAAGTTAAATAATACTGCTGACGTGGTCTAAGGGTTTATCTCCCTTCTCTGGGGTCCATTATACCATCACCTACTACACATGATTCCATTTAATAATAATGGAAGTCACACTTGGGTATTGGAAAGAGAAGCTTCCCCTCCTGAATTTGCATGGGGAAACCCCTTAGGAAATGACATTTTCTACAACCAACTCCTTGCTCTGTCTGGATCCAACAAGTTGCTGTGCACAGTAATTAAGTAAGCACAACAGGCAAATTCAGACTTCAAGTGTCTGGCTTTTATGGTTACAGATGTTCTCTGCATAGTCTGCTCAGCAGTTCCTGGGGTCATAAATGTTTAATTTTTAATCTCTTTTTTATCGGTTTTGTGTAATGCAGACTGCTAGTATACCAAAAGAAATTTTATTAGTGCATTTTATGTGCATGAAGTTTGCAATAATAAGAGCTTTACTGAAATAAAATAAGGTGTGTTCCCTTAAGGAAATGAATTTTACTTTAGCTCAAAACATAGAAGCATATCCTTGCTATAGAACACGAGTTATGTGGACTGCATTTCCAGTATTGTGTTCAATGACAATTTATTTGCGGTCCTAACATCATTGTGGGGCATTGTGTGACTTACCTTGCAGATGTATTATTGGAAGTACATTGAGTGACATCATCTGTTTATAGTAAAAATGTCCTTTGAAATGATAGAGGGACTTGAAACAGTCATCATTTCAGCATGTATTTATCTTCCACTGCATAAGCAGCTGTCCCATTGCCCAGGGGACCTTGTGACACAGACAATATGTGCAAATGAAAAGTGAATTGTTGGTAAAACACCACAAGAAAGGGCTGAGAAACACAGCCTTGACATCACATGTTTACATGTCTACTCTTTCCTGGACACCTGGACTTTCAGCTCAAGGGAGAAGGGGTGTGTCTTGCTCATAATTCTACCTTCCAATTCCTGTAGGAAACATGGCAGGAAAATTGCAGCAGCAGCAGGGACTTGAGAGGACTTGTTGCATGCACAGTCAAGAACAGTGAATTAATATGCACATGCTTAGGAGTTGCCCAGCTTCATTTCTCCATTCTCATACAGCCCAGGTCTAGTCACAACTAATGAGTCTTGCCATCAATTAGCTTCGTCAAGACAATCCCATACAGGCAGACTCAACATGACACATTTTCCTGGTGATTCTTTAGTTGAGTTGGCAATTAACACTAACCTTTACAGCATTAGAAACAAAAACAAGAAAACAAACAAAAACACAAAAGTCAACAACATAGTACTTTTTTGTTGTTATTTAAATAGAATCTTGGGTAAGCTATGCTTCCTTTGAACTCTGACATTCCTGCCTCTACCTCTAAGGACTAGATTTATCCCTTCTTCTGGCTTTGATATTTATCATATTGCAACGAATCATCTTGGAAAAATTTTGAAACCTTGACAAACCTGGAAGAGAAGGCCCAGGTTTGCAAGATCTCCAGTTGATATGGTAAAGGCAAGCAGCAACGTAGAACCCTCAAGGGGGTATGAGGAGGTAGAAAAATGAAAGTTTCTCTAGAGGAAAAAGAAGGAGGAGGGGGAGGGGAAGAGGAGGAAGAAGGGATAGGGAAGAAAGGGAAGAAGGGAAAGGGGAGAAGAAGAAGAAAAGAAGAAAAAGAAGAAGAAGACCCACCGGACTTGAAGAGAACAACTGTGAACTAAAACATTTACTTCTCCAGATGTATCATAAACAGTAGATATCTCAGGGTGCCTCATATTTGCTTGAATCATAATGTGTATGAATAAAGGCAAGGGAGAGGGGAATGGATCCTCTTGTCTATACAGTCACAGAAAAAGACTGTTTAGGGCTTTGATCTTGTGAAGCGCTGACCCTCTTGACATACAGAACTGAAAGACAAACAAACAAAGGCTGTCAGATAGTTCAGTCTGAAAAAAAACAAAAATAAACCAACAAAAACAAACAAACTTCGATCCCTATGAAATAAAGCTGTCTACTGAAAAATTTGGTACATAATTCCCCATGATTACAAGCAAAACTTAAATGCTTATTTCTTGTAGTCTAACTGTCAATGTTCCATAGGTAAGCTTCTGTGTCAGTTAGCTGTCAGTCTGTTACCAAATAATCTAAGAAAACTAATTGAAATGAGAAACGTTTACTTAGGATGGTATCCAATTCTAATTTCCATTGTTTCTGAGATTGTGGTGAGAAAGAACCTCATGAGGAAAGAGTATATTATTGGAGCACAGCCAATCACATCTTCTTGAGGTGGCCCAGAAGTGAGGGGGGAGGAGAAGCCTTCTAGGGTAATGAATACCCTTGCAGGACAAATGCCTGGTGACCTACTTTCTCAGGTAACACTAACTCCATGTAGTGCCATGAAATCATGACTCTATGATGAGATTGATGTACTCGTAAGATAGAGCCCTCATGATCCCCTTCCCAAAGCTCCTGTTATCTGAATACTGTTTATCTCTGAACATGGCTGCAGCATAGACTGAGGCATTATGAGTTTTAGGGGGAGCAATTTAGATCTAAACCATCAAAATTTCCAAAATGTTTCACTCATATGAAATAGTATCTATATCTAGAGAGAGTATAACCTGTGGCATTGGTTCCTTTTTTTCCCCTGATGTGGTTATTTTGAGCAATGATGATCATCTATTGTAACAGCTCATTTACCAACATAAGCTTTGTGTGCCCTGCCCATTATTGTGAAAATGCCTGAGATACTAGACTGGAATGCAGAGATGGCAATCCCATCTTAAAATAAATTTACAGGGATTAGAGATGTCTCAGCACATCCTGCTCTTTCAGAAGGCTCAAGTTTAGTGCCCAGTGCCCACATACAGTGTGTCCAGTATTTTGTAACTCCAGCTCCAGGAGATCTGCTGCCCTCTTCTGGACTCCATGAGAGTCTACACTTACATATGCAAGTACCCACTCACATGATAAACATTAAAATTTAAGTGAATATTGAAAAAACACATCTGTAAAAAAGAGAGAGAGAGAGAGAGAGAGAGAGAGAGAAAGAAAGAGAGATGTGTGTATTTCTCTGTGATGAGAAAACACAATGATCATTGTGTTTAAAATTTGTAATATTTTTTTGAACATGAAGCTTTTCAAAAGTACTTTGAAATAGTAAAGGGACTGTTTTAATTGTTCACCATAATAGTTCATATATGTCAAGCTATAAAGAAAGAGGAGGTTATGATCATGGGATAATCCTTTATACTAAACACTCCATGTTTCCCTTTGAGCTAAAAAAAAAAAAAAAAAAAAAGTGTGCTTGTGTCCTCTGAGTAGGCCAATGGGCAAGAAAAGGAAATACTAAAACATTGGGAACCCAAACAGATATAAGAATCAAGCATTCAGGGGAGAGCACTGATTGAAGTGTGTACTTCGAACAGCTTTATAAAAACAATAAAAATAGAACCCTTGACTTTTCCAAGTTAGGTTTCCATCAAAACTGTCTGGCTATGGCACTGTAGACATCCCCAGTCTAGCTTGATCCATTTCAGACCATCAAAGTTGCCACTGGAAGATCAAAGTGTGTGTTTTGTTCAAAAAGTGTGTTTCTTCAAGTAGCTCTTGCCTTTGGTAGTTTTTGGTGTCCTTTGTAGTTGGAAAGATAAAAGGGAAATTTTCAATTTGGTACTCAGTGCTTGTGTACAAGAGATATCCTTCACCTTAACTCTTGCACTTCTTATTTTCTCTTTTCTTTGTTCCACCTTTTTCACTTCAGTAAGCAGACTATTACTCCATGAGCAATATATATATATATATATAAGCATATTTTTAGCAATATGATACTATGATACTATCTGGAGTCTTCCTATATTTAGGCCTCTGTCAATGTCTCAGATATATCTTAGATGACATTCTTTGTGCTTGAAATTATACAAGGTGTGTGTAAAATGCAAACATAACTTACTGCTTCAGTATTCATATATCTTAGTTTTATCCTAACTTTAGATACAATGTTCATGATGCTTAAACCATTGTTAATAATTCTGCTGCCTTCTCCACAGAACTGACGTCTGAAAGAATGACAGAATGAGCTGACTGATAAGTGTATTGACTATGGAGACTAGGAAGTGATCACAACAAGTTTAAATTGATAGGTTAGGACATTCATACATTATGGAAGTCCATGTAACTCAGAGAAGAAGGTGGTTGGCTTAGAACACAGGAGATTTTATTTATTGTTAAAAATTCAAGAATCAATAGAAACAGCAAATTATTAACAGAAATGCTTTTTGGTAAAATCAATAAATATTTTCTCATAAACAAGAGAATAATTGACCCAAATACAATTCTGTCTTTTATAGAATGAAAAGAGGATGGACCCAATGTTAATAACCAATAAATTATAAGGAAGTAAATGGAAAAAGTTATAAATTCCTCACCCATGACTAGAATAAGATTCAGGCAAAAATGAATGAAACAGTTTATTTCTGGATCATTGATACTATTCCATTTTGGTACACCGTAATGATTTTTATAATACTGCTCTATAATGTGATTTGAGAACTAGTATTATTATACCTAGAGCATTGTAAATTGTGTTAAGGATTCCCTTGACTATTTATGGTCTTTCATACATTGGCATATCAATTATGTTTTCTACTTTTGTGATGAATATTTTTGGTATTTTTGACAGGAATTGTTTTAAAAGTGTAGAACATTTTTGATAATGTGGCCATTTTGATTAAGAGAAATCTTTCCATATTAATGTGCTCTTATATTTGGTTTCCAAATGTTTTAGGAGAATTTTTGTGTTTATAAGCATCATGGAAATTGGTTTATAGTTTTCTTTTTTTGTAAGTGTCCTCCTTTGATTTTTCCAGCACAGAAAATCTGGGTTTGTAGACCATGTTTCTTTCTTTTCTATCTTATAGAATATGTTGAAAGCATTAATATTGGTCTTTCCTTAAAGATTTAATAAAATTCAGCAATAACAAATTGACCTGAATTTACATTTGATTGGGAGACATTTTGATCTCATTATGGACCTATTTAGGCTGTTTATAACTACTTCATTTAATTTTGGTAGGTCATTTATGACTAGGGATTTACCCTTTTCTTTTTTTACATATTTATTTATATTAGTTTAGATTTATTAGTGGTTTGCCTGTTTGTATGTATGTATGTATGTATGTATGTATGTATGTATGTATGTATGAATTATATGTGCATGAATATAGTGTAACATATGTGTGCCTGGTACACATGAAGGTCAGAAGAAGGCATCAGATACCCTTAAGTGAGGTTAATGACAGTTGTGAGCTCAAATGTGAGTGCTGGAAAGGGAACCCAGGTCCCTTGAAGAGAAACAAGTATTTTAAATGTTTCTTTCTAATGTCAGTTTGCAACCTCAATGGTCTAGGGATTTCATTGGAATCTATAGTAACTTCCATTTTTATATCTCACATTTTGATGCACTGAGGTATTCTTCTCCCTCCTCCAATCTCTGTTTATTTTAACAAGTTTTGCAATCTTCCATTTTTCCCAGAGAATCAACTTTCTTTTTGTTTGTCTTTATATACTGTTTTTTTAGTCTCCAATGCATTAATTTCTCTCCTGGTCATTATTTCTTGTTATAACCTACATCTAATTTTGCCTTGGTTTTTCTTACTCCTCTTCTCTGTATAATAGCCCTTTAAGTATCTTTTGTAGTACTGGTTTGATACTTATGAGCTGACTTACTTTATAATTGATTCAAAAGTTCCTTATTTCTCTGTCAATTTTAAAAGATACTTTAGATAGATAAGCAATCTTGCTTGACAGTCATTTACTTTCAGGGACTGAAATGCACCTTTCCATGTTTCTTGGAGTTTAAAGTTGTTATTAAGGAATTTGATGGCATTCAGATTCATTCCCTTCATAAGTGAGTTGGCATTTTTCTCTTGTAACTTTTATTATTGTTTCTCTGATTTGCATTTTTTATAAGCTGATTATAAAATGTCATGGAGAGATTCAGTTATTATCACATATGTTTGATGTTCTATATGTAGGTCTTCTGTGCTTGAATGTCTATTTCTTCCTCTAAACGTGGAAAATTTTCTTCAACAGTTTTATTGAATAGATGTTCAATATCTTTATGGCTTATCTTAGCTGCTTCTTCTGTTTCATAAGCCCTTCAATTTTATCTCTTGATTTTTCTCTCTAGAGTTCCTTGACTTTGTTGTACTTATGTTTTTGTTCCTATTCATGTTTAAGTATTTTTTTCAATCTTGTGTTCTATCATTGTTGTTTTTTTCTCCTGCTTACTTCCCATTATACTCTTGAGTTTCTTTTAAAGTTTTTTACTTATTGTGTCAAAAATTCCAATTTTGTTGTTGAATTTCCCTTCCATGTTGTTGGCATTTCATCCACGTTGTTGATCTTCACATCTATTTTATCGACATTTTCTCTGTGATGCTGTATTTCTTCTCTGGGTCCTTGATTCAGTCTTCTGTCATCTAACCATATTTTTTTTCTGGTAACTGTACTTATTTCAGTCTCTTTGAGTTCAGTAGTTGAGGAGTCATGCTCTTTGAGAGGAATCACACACCCTGGCTTTTTCTCTCTTTGTGTGTTTCTGTTTCAATTTTTTGTACTTTTACAGGCTCGATCCACAGTATTTCTCAGAAAAGAACAAACAAATGCCTTTCAGAAGTAGCTTCGAATCCCCTACCCTACCAGGAAGCTGCACAGCTCAATATGTTTGCCTTGTTTTGAATGGCTGAGTCATTTGTCACTTCTATCTACATATCATTTGAACCCTTTTAATTCTTTTTATGAGTCTCTGAGTCCTCTTCTTCTTTCACTATTAGATCTCTATCTATTAAAGTACATACTTTTATTTCTCTTAATTTTACCTTCTCTTCCAGTGGCTCACACAGAGGGAGCCTCTACACTGTCATCTTACCCAGAAGTTCTGGTGGGATAGGGGTTAGACAGAATCCTTCCAGGAATAGCCCTGCTTCCATTCCTCAGTAAAAGAAATCAGATCCACAACAGCCATGACCAGCCTACTGGTAGACCTTCCCATAGAACTGTACTAACAGCCCATGGCTCTAACTCTGTGGTAGGGCATTATTCTCATATACCCAATGGCCATGGTCTAGTTGCTAGTACTGCTCAAAAAATGGAGTAGAATATATTATTTTTAAATAAGGTAATATAATATATCTGGAATATTTTTGCCAGGAACAAATGGGAATTACTATTTGAAGATGTATTAATATAAAATTTCAGACCAACAAATCATGAGATTAAAAAGATGTTTGTCATCCTGAAAGGCAAAGGCAGATACATACCATATGGAGGAACTCCAGCGTGGTGATACAGAAGGGAGAGAGGACTTGAAAGAATCTTTATAATGGGTTTTATGGGTTTGGGTAGACATGACAAGATAGGCCTGTTCAGGCTTGTCTGAAATCATCAGGCTATGAAGCATAGGAGATGTCCAAAAGACTCTGGTCATTGTCCTGGGGTACTTGTCCTTTGGGTGACACTTGGTTAGTATTCAGTGCTACTCTTAAGCATGTTACCAAGTGGAGAATGTGACTGTGCTATAATATTTAGGGTTAGGTAGTAGTTAAAACATGTGTACAACAAAGGATGTCTCTTAATGAAAGAATGTGCTGATAAGGAAACAGGAAACCCAGACTATGCAACTCAAGTACATTAGTGGGTGGTTCAGTGCAAAGTTTGTTCAGAATATAAACATAGGTCAGAATACAAAAAAAAAATCCTGTTTGCATAACTAAAATCATGGTCATATTGTATAATTGATATAACACATGTTCTGGATTATAGGAAAAGTGTCAAGAATGCAGTTATTATTTTTCACTGACTTATAAACCATACTTTACCATTAATAGCTCTGCGTATCGGGTCCCTATTGAAACAGCAGAAATATGACCTATTTTGGAACATAATGTAAAGCCTACAGCTGGTGCACTGCCATTTCTACCTTCAACCCAAATAAAGAGGCTGATTCATAAAGAAGCTGATTTACAAACAAGCAAGCGGAAGCTAACAAGTGCCTGAAATAGATGTTGATTGTAAGTGAAATAAACTGTAACTACAACATTGAGCCCATAACCCTGGTAGTAAAATAAAATGAAGTGGAGAAAGCCATGCTGTAATAACAATTTAATATTCACCAGATTGTAAAGTGAATCTAGGAGGAATCATTGCACATGCAAGAAGAAAATTACCACCCAATATAATCTGCTGTGAGACATATTCATGGTCACCAAGAGCTCCAAAATCTGAATAGTAATTTTCTTTAAAATGATGGCTGAGCATGGGTAAAATTTAACTCCTTTATCCACATCCTCTAGAGCAGAATAAAAATTGTCTGATGATGAGGATATATGACATGAGCTACTTATATGGCATATGGAAGAGGAATGAGGTAGTTTTCACCAATAGATCTTTGAATAGTTCCATGTTGGAAAGGCATGGCTCAGAAGCTCAAAAGGCCTGGGTAAAATCCAAAGGCTTCACTCTAGATAAGTGTTCAGTCATTTAAAAAATTAATCTTTTCATCTGCTAAAATAGTGAGGATATTCTGATTCTCAGAGTGATGGATAGAATCCAAAATTACTAAGCATTCTTCTAATCACTCAATTCAGAAAGACAAATGAATACTATTTATCAAATAAATGTTTGATGTTTGAAAAACAAGTCAAAACCAGACATTTGTAGATCATATCCATAGCAGCATTATTTCCAGTGGCCCCAACATAGAAATACTCTAGGGTCCATCAACACATAAAAAGCTCTAGCTCAATACAATGTGGCTTTAAAACAGAATTATTCAATGTAAAAGGCAAGGATATTCTAGAGTGTGTCACTCTATGTATGAACCTTAGCAAAGATATACTAAGTGAAATAAGCTTGTCATGGTATAAAAATAGTGTATACACATACACACACACACACACACACACACACACACACTAAGTAAAATACTAAGTGGAAGTTGCTCAGTTGATAGAGAAACTGATTTTAGCATGATTAAAAAAAACAAGACATGGATGAGAATAATGGCTGAACAACAGTATACATAGACCAACTTACTAAATGGTGATTCAAAACTGGTATCAATTTTTATATTGTGTGTTGTGTCTATTTTACTGCTCTGAGAAGCAGTCCAAATCTCATTTTCTGGAAAGTGAGCAATGAGCAGATGCATCCTAAGATTACAGCTGGGATCCTCAGGGTGGTGATAGTTATTGACCAGACTTGGACACGTCTCTTTGTTCTGGTCGCTAAGACTGGACACCACAATGACGGTGCTGTGTAGAATAGAAATAGATGTTCCTCTTTTAGCTCTGCTTTTAATAAGTTGGAAACATTGACAAATTTATGTAAAACAAAAGCAACAGCAACGAAACAAAAACAGCGTTCTCTTCTTGTGTTTCTAAGAAAAAATCAATTTACAAAGGATGCTTCTTAATCTGCAGCACACACACACACCAGTCCCCTTGGTTTTCTATAATCCAGTTAAGGAATGGAATAGAAACAAAATATATTAGATCAAACTTGGTTTGCTGTTTTACTATTGATCACCTACTAACTCTCTGAAAGTGTAGTCATAATTTCATTTTCTAAAATACATACTAACTATAAAGCCTGTTCAAGAAGAAAGCTATTTTCCCACAGCGCACCCTACTTGATGCTCTATTATATTAAGATCTGAAGATAATTACAACCTCCCAACAGAATTGATACTTCACAGGGCTACCTGTATGCCAGTCTAGGTTTGCTTCTTTGGCATAGTGTCATCCCTTTAAATCAAATGACACATCATTTTTGGATATTGTAGAATCATGCCCTAGTTGTTACAGATACTTGGTGCATGTCTAACTTTTTTCTGTCTACTCAGCATCTAAATTCCCTTAATATGTCATTATATTTAAAAATATAAGGTCTGTAAGAACAAACACCTCAACTGTATAGCTTTTTGTTTGGTTGATTTTGGGTTTGTTTAGGTATTGGCTTGTTTATATTTTGGTGGTTTGTTTTGTTGTAATTTTTTCCCTTCTGGCTATGGTATAAGAGAAGCTGGAAAAAGTAAGTCATAATTACCATGCTCTTAGATTATGGCAGTTTTCCTTGTTAAGATTTGTATATGAAGTATGATTATTAAAATTTAGATTTTATGATTGATAAATGTGCATAGTGCAAACTCAATTCATTACTTTTGTCTTCTTTTTTCTTCTTGTTTAAAAAAAAACTGAGAATAAAATATTTCCATAAACATCTTAAACTATTTCAGTCCTCAGCAATGTGTGCACATGCTGAATGGAAGCATGATCCTAAGTAACTGTCGGGGGATGAGTACAGTGAAGAAGAGCAATGGCCCTTTTCCTCCTTTGTCAGAAATGCCCAAACCATGGCAGTGCTAAACTATGAAGAGAAAACAAATCACAGATTTAATCAGACAAAGCCCTGTGATGGCACAATAAACAGAGCAGCTGTGGAAATATAATACTGTCCTGTATTTTCACAGGTAAGAAACCTTAGGAGTCCCAGTTCTCTAAGACCAATCAGCAGTTCCTGTAAGATGAGGGACTGGCTTATGGGCACATGTTTTCACACACACTTTGTCTGTTGAAACATTTTTTCTTCTATTATTTTTTTAATTATCCTAATTTAAGATATTCTCCTATAGCCATGATGGGCAAAATGATACACACACACACACACACACACACACACACAAGCAATGCCAGGTATTTCTACAGTTATTACTGTTCTCAGTGCTGTGGTGAAGATTCCAAAGCAAGCAAGACACAGACACAGGGTTTCAGGAACTCACAGCCACCCATGCCATTGTTCTTGCCCACTAGCTGCATTTTCCAGAATTTCCAGGAATAACCCTTAAGGCTTTCCACCAATTCCAGGCATAAATGGTCTTTCAAACTGTGCTTACATGGCATCCTCTTCATTCTGTCTTCTCTGAGACAGTTAGAATATTTACTTTTGGCCTGCATCTATATTACTGATAATTTAGAATTTCTATTTTATATTAAAATTGTCAGTAGCTTATTTCCTTTCTCGTACTACAAATTCCTTGAAACAGAGGTTCATCTAATTCATCATCAGTGAGTCTAAAATGAGCACTGTTCATTCATTCATTTATCCATTCATTCATTCATTTTTTTTCTTTTATAATAAAATATTTGCAAAGGCTCTACAGTATTTTATGTGCTCAAGCATCAGAAACAGAAGTGATGATATTTTTTAATGATCATATTTATAATGGCCATATGTTAATGATCATATATCATCAGAAACAGAAATGATGATATTTTTAATGATCATATGTTATAGTTTGGGCTAAAAGGGCAATAATGGAAGCTAGAAGGAAGAGCTGCTATCATATTTTCTGTGGGATCATCATTTTCTCCTGTATTTCCCTCATACAGCATTGTCTTAGTTACTTTTCTTGCACACCCAGTCATGGAAATAAGAGCAAGGAATACTTGCTGCTGCTTAGCATCTTTTCTCCACTTGCACATCTAGGAACCAAGCCAGGGAATGGTTCTGCCACTCAGAGCAGGTCTTCTCACCTCAGTTAATACAGTCAAGATAATCTTTTATAGGAATCTCAAAAGGCCAAGATTCAGAAAGGTTCTAGATTCTGTCACGTGAATAATTAACCCTTACCAGGACAACTCTAACTGTTAAGCTATACAAAGAGTTGTGTAAGACGTGAGATGGTTTGGAGTTGCTTAAAGTTTTAAGAAGAACTATTTGATTTGCTAGCATATGAGATGAAGAGAAGGTAAATTTTGAAAGGAATTGCAAAGGAAATAGCTAAGCAAAGGCAGCAGGCACCAATATGATGCTATGGGTGAAAGCAGAGAAGTAAGGAGATGAGGCATTGGAAGGTAATACAGAGTAACTTCCCATAGATGTAACAGTATTGGTTTTAAGGTACTGAGGATAAGCTTATGCATTATATTTTTAAGAGAAATCAACTCCCACACTAAAGTATTACTGATTCTTGGAAATTCAAGTAACAATAGTGTTAACTTTTCTTTAACCTAGTTTTGGCCTGTCTCCAAAAATGTCAATGATCTCAATTGGTTCTTGGCATGTCTAGCCTCTTTAAAGAGCTCTTCAATGAATGCTTAACTGGTGGTCAGAGGAGTGTCCACAAATGGAAACTTCACGAAGCAAGCAATAGCTCTTCTCCTCTTCACATCCTTGGCATCCTGTGGACAGGTTTGAAAGATGGTGATGCAAGAGGATTCGTTCAGTTGCTAAGTGAAGTTTTTCCCCATTCATTCTTTCCTAAGCCAATACAAACTTGAAAAAGAATAGTTTCCTGTCTCCCCACATCTTTTCCTACTTATACATCTGTATACCCAAAAGTAGACATTTTCTTGCTCAATCTGAAGGTCATATGATGCTCGTGATACAGGTTAGAAGCCGGATAAATAAATGTGGCATTGTGCCCAAGCTCAAAGAGGCCAATTAGAAGCAAAAGATATATCTAAGTGCTTGGAAGAAGCTGGCTTACCCACATTTCTCTCTCTATTACTTTATATATATAAAAAAATCTTTTTCCTTAACAAGCACAGCTTCTTCAGCAGTGCACAAAATGTATTGCAGAGGTGATCTCAACTTTTCTTTCTTCACTTTTGTTCTTTTGTTCTTCCATAACACTAATGAATGACTACGGTGGTTAGGATATTGAAAGTTTCAGGGAAGTATACGATTAAGAAACAAACACGATTTTAGACAATGAAATTAAGGTGTAAGATAGATTTAGGCTTTTTTTCCTAATCTTTTAATATAATTAAAATTAACATAATAGCCATAATTCTAAAAGCCAGTGCCTTATTTCTTCCTTGGCAACCATTCATTTACTCTGAATGCTCCAGGATTCATCTCTCAAGAGAAATGAAACAACAAGATGTAATGTTTAAAATGTATGTGCCTGACAACAGAACATAGATTTCTTTAAAACAATCATAACATTTCTTTTTGATTAAAAATATGTTAATTTATTCTAGTAATCCAGAATCCTCGTAGGCGATGATATGAGATTCTATAATTGTTTGAGTAATATACTGCTAGTATTTTCACATTTAAGAAATTAAATTTCCATGAAACCTACTCTAAAGAATTTTCAGAAAGTAATAGTGTGATTCTTTCTCTATATCCATAAAGAATATATTCATAGTTTTTCATTTAGATTCATTTCTGCTTAGGTTTGCTGTGACAATTTTCTTGCCTTGTGCTGTCTTGAGAAAACAATCCTCTCTGTTCCCAAGAAAAAATGGTTACAGGCAATGGGTACTCATATTCATTTATATTTTTCCTCTAATTCCTATTCCAAGTATTGTTCAATCAGAAACCTGCCTGTAAAATGGAAAAGTTGAATATTACATTTATACAATAAGTTTTTAGGTTGAGAATTATTTTCTGCATATATTATTTAAGTTATTTATCTATTAGCTATTTCATCGTTTCAACCTTTCAGAGTAGATATCTCCAATACTATGTGAAGCTGTTTACCAATTTTAAAATCCAAGTGAGCACCTTTGTTCTTATGCTTTCAAAATTGCATACATTTTAAACAATCTATCTTGATCATATTTAGCACTCATTACTATGCTCCAACTCTTCCCAGGCTCTTCTCAGGACATGTCCCTCAAATCTTGGGAACTTTGTTTTTATTACTATTATTAGAACACCGTGCATCCAATTAACGTTGCCCATGTTTAACAATGTGACATCATCTACTGGGGTGTGGGCAACCTCACAGTGACACACCCCACTGGGGAAAAAAAAAAGAAGAAGTGATTGTTTCTTACCAGCTGCTGTCAACTGGCAATAGCTCCGCAGCTGGGTCGAGGGCCTCTGAAGCCACTCACCTGTCCATGCTAGAACATTTGCCTATCTTGATAATGCACAGGTCTCACACAGATAAACAGAGATGCTTGAATGTCATGTGCATGTGCATGTGTGTACACAACAGTCATGTCCTATTCATAAGACAGCCATTCACAGTACATACCATTCTCTGGCTTTTACATTCTTTATTCTACCTCTGTAACGTTCCCTGAGCCTTGGGTGTGGATAGGGTGATACAGCTGTCCCATCTATGGCTAAAACATTCCAGCTGTTTGTTTGCAACACTATGAACAGTTATGAGTCTGAATTAACTGCATCAAGAATCCTCTCTGACTAAGGCTGAGAGCAATGAGCACCATCTGAACAGACACCATGGAATAGTCTTTCAAGGAACAGGGTTTCAAAATGAAAAGTTAGCAGTGAAGACACTCTTGGTGTGGGAAGAGGGAGTTCTTGAGGAATTCACTACATCTCTTGATTTCTGCTGCTTTTCTAACTCACATCTTCATTTGGATCATGATATTCCTGCTGTCTACTAGTTACAGATTTTCTACATAGTGAGGCCAAGCATCTATAACAATCCTATATCTTATATATCTCCAGGAATGTATATTGTACAACTAAAGATTGTATGCCTTTATCACTATGAATTCACAGGAATATAAATGTGTTCCCAACAGAAACTGAAGACTGGGAAGCTTGGGGAGATGGCTCCTTGAGTAAGTGTAATCGTTGTACAGTGATGAGGACCTGAGTTTGAGTCTTAGCATCCACATTTTAATGTGGCCACACCAGCATGAGATGTTGGAGAGACAAGATCAATGAACCTTGCTTGGTGGCAGGTTCCTGAGAGTTTCTGTCTCAAGAGAATAAGGTGAAGAATGTTAAGACGAGGACATTCAACATCTTCTTAGGCCATTAGATATATGCATGGTTATACACACCTGCAAACTTATGTACTACATTGTGAACACACACATAAACACACACACACACACACACACAATATTGAAAGAAAAGAAAATAGAGACTGTTTTCTCTATTTGCCAGATTTACATGTGAACTTGCCAATCAAAAGATTTGAGGAAGAAATTCCAAGTCCCATAACACTCACAGAGTTTTAGTAAGTAGGGACTATTGAACTGTTCAGGTAAAAAGGGGGTTTGGGGAATGTCTGGGGTTCTAACTGCACATTCAGCTTTGATCTGAAGATTAGTTAGTCTGTTCTGCTGACGTCAGTTCCAAGGTTGGATCCAGGCAGGTTTAATGAACAGTTGCTTCTGTCAAATATAGCAAAATCCCTGAGACTAGCTAAATCACTGCTGATTTGAAGCACCTGGGATCTATCTTGCCCACGTGTTTCCATTTAAGGTCTAACTCCCCCCCCACCCCCACCAAAGCTCAAACGGAAACTCTAAAATACATGGTGGTGACACTAAATTTAACTAATCGGCATGCTTTTAATGAAGAGTAGACATTTTGCAGGATATATTTAAATCCTTTATTAATGATGTGAGCTGTTGACAAATTAGTGTAACTGTGGCATGCCAGGAGACGTATTCCACTGCCCAGTGCTGTGTGGACTCCATCTATGCTAGTGAGGGAATTAAAAGTCACAGTCTTTCCCGGGCTCTTAGCAGTTAAGAGCTGAATGGAACGCTCTTATTTAAATATCAATGCTGCTGTGTTCCTTGTGAATATCTATTAGGCTCCTAAAGCACCCAGATTCAATTCCTCATCTACACAAGTCTCCTTACTGGGTTGACTATGACTCCCTACTCTGGTACCTTCACACCCTATCTGTTAGACATCCAGATAAGATGTGCTTTGCAGTGTATTGGCTGGCATGCTCCCAGCATCCCCAGGGTCTTCGATTGGTCTAAAGACCATGACAACAATAGCTGCTTTATAGGAATCGTGTGCTGATAGTCCGGACAGCATCACTTCAAACACAAGATCAAAATGAGCACAGCTAATGGAGCCATCAAAGAAATCAGTTGAAAGTCCCGATTTGAAAACATTCACACATGGTGCATGCCTCATCAGAATTTTTCCCAGGGGAAATGGCCTGCAAGGGTTGGGGTGCAGCCAAGCAGGCCACAGCCTGCTCTGTGCCAGGCTGCCCTCTACCAACTTTCATCTGGCTGAGTTTATCCTAGGAAACCCTAAAGTTTCCAAAGGATATAAGAGGAGCCTAGGCAATGTCCAGGATTCTCACATTTCCTGGTGAGCACTGTGGCATTATGCTCTTGAGAGCAGATTCATACTGGAATCCCCAGGGTGCAGAAAAGAAGAGCAGGGGGAGACAATTGAGCACACATTGGAAGCATATGGGGCAAGATCAAAAGTGGCCCACATTCAAACCAGGACACAGTTGTGCAGTGGGGTCTCAAGAGGTAGATTTCCACTCCAGAGTAGTAACCATGGCATAGGCAAGAACTTGAAAATTTTGGACTAAGAAAACGCATCCCAAAAAAAGTTTTTACAGTATACTAAGATATTTATTCAGGTCTGTTAACAGAACCCCTTGAAGTATAAGAGGCAAAAATTTTAAGAAACAGTTTTAACAAAGATCAATCCACTCTGGATCCAATGGGATGAATCAATCTCTTATAGACAACTTCAACATTGTGTTCGAGACAGTAATTTTTACATGATTACAACTTTTAAAAAAATTGTCTAAGAAACTAAGGATAGATGAAAACCTTGACAAACAGTTGTGTTCTCTAGCAATGCTCTGCATTAGTGCAAACCTATTCTAATAAGTTAAACTAGTAGTTAGGGAATGTAGCACACAAGGTAGTGTATGTATAGCTTTCAGGAAGCTATGTGCTCAATCCTCAGTGCTGCCTAAACCAAGCATGGCGATGCATGTTGTCTTACTTCAAGGTCCTATTACTATGATAAAAATCTAACAACCAAAAGTAAGTTGGGGAGAAGGGTTTATTTGGCTTACATTTCTACATCTTAGTTCATCACTGAAGAAACTCAACAGGAACAGGGCAGGAACCCAGAAGCAAGAGCTGATGCTGAGACCATGGAGGACTGCTTCTGAAGGGCTCACTGCTCAAGGCTTGTTCAGCCTACTTCATATAGGACCAGGACCACCAGCTGGGGAATTGCACTACCCACAATGGCCTCTCACAGGAATCACTAATTAAGAAAATGTCCTAAAGAGGATGCATGAATCTCCCTTAGAAAGAGAAACAAAATAGTCATAGCAGATGGATGGAGAAAGGAATTGAATGGAAGAGGGGGTGAGGAGAGGGATAGGGATGGCATTCAGGTGTGGGGAGGGGAGTTTCGAGAGAGGGCAGGGAGTAAGAATGAAAATGGGGTGGGGACATCTCTGGTGACTAGATGAAGGCCTGGGATGGTGGCACCTACTGGGAATCTATGGGGATAACCTTAGCTGAGATTCCTATCAGCAGGGAGTACGGAGCCTGAAGAGGCCACCATTTGTAGCCCAAAAGGATTTCCAGTGAAAGGAGGGGGGACATCAATCTACCAACAAACCCTTCAATCCAAAATTTGACCTGCCTATAAAATGTGCAAGGATAAAGATGGAGCACAGACTGAGAGAAGAGCCAACCAATGACTGACCCAACTTAAGATCAAGACCCATCCCATGTGAAAGAACCAGCCACTGACACTACTACTGATACTCTGCTATGCTTGTAGACAAGAACCTTGCATAACTGTCTTCTGAGAGGCTTCATTCAGAAGCATATAAAAACAGATTCAGAGACTCACAGTCAAACATCAGGGGGAGCTCAGAGAGTCTTGTAGATGATTGGGGGATAGTATTATGCAAGCTTGAGGGGTCAAGAATACAACAGAAGACCTACAGAGTCCACTAATCTGGGCCCAGGAGGACTCAGAGAAACTAAACTACCAACCAAGGAGCATGCACAGGCTGGACCTAGGACCCTACACATTTGTAGCAAATGTTCTACTTAATCTTCAAGTGGTTCCCTAACAATTGGAGAGGGGCTGTCTCTGACTCTGTTGACTCCCACTGGATCCCCTTCTCCTGCCTAGACTGCCAGGTTGGGCCTCAGTGAAAAGAGGAGGTGCCAAGTCCTGCTGAGACTAGATATCCCTGGGCAGGATGGTACCCAAGCAGGTCTTCCCCTTCTCTGAGAAAAGGCAGAAGGGGTAATGGTCAGAGGAATTTGTAAGGACAGGACTGAGTAGAGATTTGGGGCTGCAATCAGGGTGAGAAGTGAATAAAATACAATAAGTTATTGAGGAAAATGCCTTAAAGGCTTGCCTACAACCTGATTTTATGAATTTTCTCAATTGAGGCTCCTCTTCTCAGATGACTGTAGCTTGTGTCAGGTTGACATAAAACTAGCCAAAACATATAGCTATAACGCATCTCAGCACTTGGGAGATAGAGGCAAGAAGATCAGAAGTTCAAGGCTATCCTCAGACACTTAGACTTCAAAGCCAACCTAGATTACTTGACATCTTGTCTTTAAAAATTTAATTAATTAAACATCAGCTTCAGCACATGCTCAAGTAAGGGATTCAACCCATTTACTAGGTGGTAATATCAGATGTACATCACTCTGACAAAGTCCTTAGTCATTGGGCTTCTTGAACTGGAGAATCTTTCTCTGTCTCTCTGTCTTTCTCTGTCTGTCTCTCTGTCTCTCTGTCTCTGTCTCTCTGTGTGTGTGTGTGTGTGTGTGTGTGTTGTGCTGTATGCTAGCATTTGTGAGCTCTAGCTACATACAATACTCATGTGTACAACCACACCATCTTCAGTCCTAACCCTAAAGATGCATTTTTAAAATGTTAAGTGGCAAGAATTGATGCTTTCTGAAAATTTCTTCATTCTGCTTTCTCTCTCTCTTTTTTTTCCATTTTCCAATTAGAGAGAGGGTATGTGGAATTATGCCCAAGATGATTCTTAACTATCTCTTCCTCTGGAATGAGATAAGCAAGCCCTGACTTCTGGGACTGATGGTACTTCTATCAACTAAACCCTGATGTCCACTTCATCATTATAAAGTTCTTCACAGAACATCCACCTCCAAATAGGATAGACCGAAACTAAAATAAAATCCCTGTGTAATTACTTCTGAACACATACCAGTAATGTACATTGTGCAAGCCATAAAAGGAACCCAAGGTCCCATTATTCCTATTATTCATATTATTATTATTGTTATTTTATTAATTTTACATCCTGCTAACTGACCCTCTTCCAGTCACCCTTCCCACAATCCTTCACTCGTGGCACCATGGCACTTCAAGTCTCTGCAAGGCTTCCTCCCCCACAGAGGCGAGACAAGTCAGCCCAACTGAGGAGAACATATCCCACAGATAGGCAACACTTTGGGATAGCTTCTGCTCCAGTTGTTTGTAACCCACATGAAAACCAAGCTGCACATCTGCTACATATGTGTGGGGAGGCCTAGGTCCAGGCCATTTATGTTCTTTAGTTGGTGATTCAGACTCTGAGAGCGCCATGTGTCCAGGTTAGTTGACTCTATTGGTCTTCCTGTGGAGTTCTTATCCCCTTCAGGCCCACAATCCTTTCTCCTATTTCTCCTTTCTTCTTAAGCTCCATCAATGTTTGGCTATGGGTGTCTGTTTTTTTATGAGTCAGCTACTAGGTGGAACCTCTCAGAGGACAAGATGCTTCTGTCTGCAAGCATGCAAGCATGAATAATGTCAGGGATTGGTGGTTGTCCATGGGATGGGTCTCAAGTTGTGCTGGTTATTGGTTGGCTATTCTCTCAGTCTCTGCTCCATCCCTACATTTCTTATAGACAGAATTTTAGGATAAAAGTTTTGTGGGTGGTTTGGTGTCCCTATTGGGGTTCCTGCCTCACTACAGTGTGAAGCCTCTTCAGGTTCCATACCTCTAATATAGTGAACCATGGCTAAGGTCACCCCCATTGATTCTTTGGTGTCTCCCTTATCCCAAATCCCTGCCTTATCCTAGAGATACTCCCCTCACCTCTTCAGTTGCAGATTTCTGTTTATTTTCATGACCATCTAGCTATCTCTGTCTTTTCCCACACCTGATCCCAACCCCCCCTGTTCTCCTCCCTATGCCCCTTTCTCCAAGTTTTCTCCCTCCTTCTTCATCTTATGATTATTTATTCCCACTTCTAAGTGAGAGTCAAGCTTCCTTGCCTGTGCCTTCCTTCTTGTTTAGCTTCTTTGGTTCTGAAGTGTTGCATGATACATATATTTTATGACTAATGTCCACTTGTAAGTGAGTACATACCATATGTGTTCATTTGAGTCTATGCTACCTCACTCAGGATGATATTTTCAAGTTCCATCCATTTGTCTGCAAAATTTATGATTTCTTTGTTTTTAATAGTTGAATAGTATTCCATTGTGTAGATATACCACATTTTCTTTATCCATTTTTTAGTTGAGGGACATCTAGGTTCTTTCCATTTCTGACTGTTACAAATAAAGCTGCTATGAACGTCATTGAGCAACTTTATGAGAGGTTCGAGCATCTGTTGGGTGATCCCATTATTCTTACAAATAGGGCTCATGCCATTTCTTCACTAATCACAGATGTAGTCTTGCTGTAATCCGTTCTGCTTTCAGTTGGTTCATTATGATATCCAGTCATGGAATTACTCCTCTTACAGTTCAGTATGAACCTCCATATTCTCTAACTAATTTCAAAACCATCTAAGAGAACCCCAATTACTCTAATTCCTAAGACTGTCTGAGATGTGCCTTCTTCCCCATGTGTGCTCACCTTCACTTCAACTTATTTATGCTTAAGGTTTTCCTGACTGTCACTGACTGAAGGGTGTTGATGTCCACACTCATCAGAACACGTTTGAGCATGGTCAGAATGGAGCAAATCTCCATTTCCAGCTAACTTCTCATTTGGATCACATTCCAGTTTTCAAATGCCAACTAAATATTCCAAGATGCCATGTTGCAGGAGATTTCAAATTCAATTTACCACAAACCAAACTCATCCTTTCTCCTCCTGTAAAACCTCTAACTTCTCTGGAGTTCCCACTCATATAGTAATGAAATGGACTCTTAGTCTCCTGTACTTTTATAGGAAAGAGAACCTATGGTAAAGTTAAAAGTTGCCTAATAATATAGCAGAAGCACTTATACTCTTAACCAAGTGTGAAATTGCATTTGAGTATTGTCAATGGTAAAATCATTCTGACACGTTTTAAAGACAATATGGTTATGTAGTTGAGAAGGGGACTGTTGCAATAGAAGTTTGTAATTTGGGAAGTGATTATGCTCAACTATAAATAAATCAGAATAAGGTGAATATTTACAACTGAGAACTGAAGTCTGGACAGACAATTGCCAATAAGAAATGTGAGTACTGGCACAGACGACCTTTCCAAGGCAACTACAAGAACTCTTGCTGGAAGCAGAGCAAGCTGGTAAGATAGTGAAGGTGAGGATCGATGAGTTAGTCTAATCAGATATTTGGAGGACGGAGTGGGAGGGTTTCAGTTAACCCACCTTAATTTCTTTGGAAACAGAACTAAATGATCTTGGACAGAACAGAAGGTCTAGCCCTGAAGGGTTAGGTGAGAAATGCTTGACTTTGGTCAAGAAAGTGTCTTTGTCAGTATACATAGTTTAATTAATACTTGAGAGGTTGTTCTGTTGTTGTTGTTGTTGTTGTTGTTCTCAAGACTTCCATGAAAAATATCAAAACAAAGTTAAAAATTTAACAAAAGAGCAGAAGATACTCTTCATCTGTCTAGATTGTGATCAGTTGTTAATTCTAAGATGTGAAAATTGCCCAAAGTGAGTGTTTTCTTGTTATTTTGTTTCTTTTATTTATTTGTGGTTCTATTTATACATGATGGCTCTCTCCAGCATTTGCACTGTCCTCATATCAGTATCAATGAGAATGAGTTGCCATTTACAAAAACAAGTAAAATGTTGTGGTGACATTGTTCCTGGCTCATATTGCACCAACCTAGTGCCACTATACTGGAGTTTCTTAAGTACTCAACACTGAGAGGAGATTTCACTCCTCCTTTGTGTACAGTGTATACCAGGATAAGTAGTGATGTTTGGTAAAAGTCTTACAGCATAAAGTAGTATTTTCTCACTACATTCTCAGAACATTCATTTGGCAAATTTCCCTTTTCTTTATTTTTTTCCTCTTATAACAATTTTACTTTCAATAATATATCTCCAGGTCTTCTATAACCATTGTGTTTATTACTCCTAGGCTTCAAGTTCAGAAGGTTTAGACAATGAAAAACAGGATTGTCGGCCAGGGAGTGGTGGCACACGCCTTTAATCCCAGCACTTGGGAGGCAGAGGCAGGCAGATTTCTGAGTTCTAGGCCAGCTTGGTCTACAGAGTGAGATCCAGGACAGTCAGGACTACACAGAGAAACCCTGTCTCAAAAAAACAAACAAACAAACAAACAAACAAAAAAAGAAAGAAAGAAAACAGAATTGTCCATGAAAATCAGAAACCCAACCAAACACTTACTCAGGTAGATAATCAAACAAGACCCAGGCATGACTTATTAAACAGTACCATCTACAACAAGATATTGGTTCAACACAATAATTCTCCCATAGTAGCTTTTAATTAGTTTATATGTGAAAATTAAATATTTTTACATCAAAATTTGAAAAGCTGAGACTCTATAAAATTAGATGTACAAAGTGTGCTCTCTGTAAGTGCTGAAAAGTAAGATTTGTAATACTAAAGAGATATTTTGAATACAGTATTATTTCTTAACTTTTACCTTAAATCCCACTTGTAAACTCCAACTCTGTTCTTAAGAATAATTAAAACAATTGAACCTAGCTTGCTTATTTGGGTTTGTTCATGTTTATAAACAAAGGGGTCTAGAGTGTAGCTTGGAAAAAAAGTAAAAATGCAAAACAATGTAAAAGTGTAAAACAAGTACTACACTAAAATATAAAACAAAATAAAACAGCAAATCCTATTTCCATTTACAGTCCAGTTCCCTCTGTTCTAGTTCCTATGCTCGCCCGAAAGAGCCTTAGACAAGTAAGATGCCTTTCATCAGATCGTAAACTTCTTCCATGCGGAATGATCACTGCTCATTACCACAACTCTGCTGTGTTTAAGAACATTCACCCCAGCTCATGTGAACACTTAATAAGTGAGAGGACACATGTGCATGGCAGCAAGCAGAACTGAACACTGAGTCAGGGGCAAATTTGTCTTTTTTTTAACCACCTTGAAGCTACTTGCCCTCTTAGGGAAACAGAAAAAAAAAACTTACCTATATCCTCATGAACTATGTGTCATGTTGACATAACCTATCTGTACGGAAGGCTATTGTGGAACTTAAAAGTGTGTGATTATAGGGAACCACTGAGCATCAGGTCACTGCTAAGGACAAGATGTCTGTATTATCTGCAAAAATGAGAGTATAGTAATGGACAAAGGTTCTTCTGAAAACCGGAAGCCAAGGTGCATGTGAGTCATTTAACTGTGAATTTCCCCTCTAGGGATGCAAAAGTTTCAATAACCTCTTGGCTTCTTTATCAACACAAGAATCCTTGTTAACAGAAGGCTGAAATGCAGACTCCAGAAATTATGGTGTAAACAGAGTCATCTTGTAAAAAGAGAAAAATTAGGATGTGTCTGTGGCACCAATTCAATTTATTTTTAATGAACACTTACTAATCACTTGATAATGTCATACACTGTGTTTTGATTATATTCGCCCCCACCTCCTCCCCTTAACTCCCAGATAAGCCTCCACCTCTCTAAAACGATATGCCTGATTGTTTATCTTTGATTTAATAGCCCATCAATTCCAATTGTTTTCTGTCTATATATTCTGCTAGAGCACAGTCCGTGTATAAGGACTCACTCTTGTAGAAACTGATTCTCCTTCCCTCAGAAGCCATCAGCTATCCATAGCTCCTCAGTTAGGGGTGGGGCTTTGCGCTGCATGCTAGAATGCTGACTGGCTTGACCCTGTGAAAAGAACCAAGGCTGTTGAGCTTTTATGAGTGAAGGCAAAGGCCTTTGCCCATGGCGCTGTCTTGTGAGCCCAAGATAATTTCATGTAAAATGCTCTTTCTTCTATCATCTTTCCTCTTCTGTGCCTCATATTTCTTCATTTAAGAAATTTATTTTACTACCACATTATCTTATGCTCATTTACTCCCATTATCATCTTTTCTTTTAAGAGTTTCAGATTTGAGAATATGACACTATGCTGCTTCCTTGGCTGTCCCTTCCCTATCACAGAATTCTATGTTTTAGGAGCTCAGTACATTTTTATGACTAAAAGATTAAACAGATAAAAAAGTAGGAATAAAAATAGATCAGGGCTGAGAAAAATCACAATAAAAGAAAGTGTATCCATACTCAGTGCTTTGAAACATTAAAAAGAAAGATCTTTGTAACACTTTATATTTTTAAATACTGTTGGCATATATAGCACAAGCTTTGCAATGATAACCATCCTTAAAACTACAATTCAATGGTATTAAGCCCACACATAATAGGTGTAGAAATAGCCACCTTTCTTCGCCAGGATGTCCTCCTCCCCCTCCCAAACTGAAACTCAGTTCTCCTTGGACATCTCCCAGCATCGGCCCCTGCTCCACCCTTATATCACCTCCATCTTTTTCCCTGTGGATCACACTGCTATGGTCATCGGTGTGCAAACAGTCACTGGGGCAGACCATGTTTCTCCTCCTTTGGTTTACATAAGCAGAAGTGAGATGTCGTACTACATTTAAGTTTTTGAGGAACCTTCAGGCTATTTTCTACATTGCTTCATTTTACATGCCCATCAGTAACTTGCTAGGGTTACAATGTCTATGAACTCTCATTAGCTCTTGCGATTTTCCATGGTTTTTCTAATTGACAGTCTAATGGGTGTCTAGCTGTGGTTTTCATTTACATTTCCCTAATGGTTAGTGATGTTGATCATCTTTTCTTGATCTTCGGGCTTATTGGCTATTTGCTATCATTTATATTTCTGCTGAAGCATTTATGGTAGTCAACACATATGATAATTTGAATTGCCCATTGTGTCAACTCAAGAGCTATATTATTTTCTTTGTGTGTATGTATGTATGCACGCACACATGTGTAAGTGCATATGAATGTGGGTGGGTGTGCACTTGGAGGTCAGAACTCAACTGCAAGTATCTTCCTTAGTTTCTCACATTATTTTTGAGCCAGACAATGTTACTGATTTGGAATCTGACAGATTCAGAAAAGTTGGCTGGGAAATGTGCTCTGGGGAGCTTCCTGTCACCATCTCTTTGAAGTATGCTCCACTATTTCCAGATATTTTAATGTGAGTTCTAAGGTCTCAGGCTTGTATAGGAAATACTTTACTAACTGAGACATCTCTCCACCCCTCAAGTGTTATGCTATCACTTTATTGTGGATCATGACTTATCAACATGTATGTTGTTGACCAGTTGTCTCTCTGGTACTAGAGTTTCATGAGTCATCTAATTTGATTGTCACCAGACTCAGTCCCCATTTCAAAGAGGCAGCTGAAATAAGTCAAGTGGCCTTTCCAAGAAAGTATCACTAGTTACTGACCCAACTTGAACACAGACTCTGGATGAATAAGACTAAGAAAATTTATGACACGAACCTGTTAAACTCACTGTGTTATTGCCATACAGGTACTGACTATTATCCAAAAGCAAATCCTTCAGCTAATTTGAATATTCTTCCACACTTCAACTCCTCTTAGGTAAGAGACAATTCTGACAATGGAATAGAGATAAGAGGTAAGTCCTTTCATCTAAGAACAATATGAATCCTGATTTAGCCTCCCAAAATGCTTTGTTTTATGCCAACACAGAGCCAGAAAAAAATATTTAAGACTCAATACAGATGGTTCTTCAGCTTGATTAATGCTATTAACTAAAATGCTGTTATACATAAAGGAAAAACAAAGTAAAGGACCTAGTTAAGCACTTTCTTAAAATTAGTCTTAAGGCGAGTTCATTAACCATGCTGAAACTGTTTGGGGTGATTTATACATTATCATCTTGTGCCTATAGTAATAGAAAAATTGATCATCTACTCAGGTAATAATAGACATATCATCTCTCCTGCTGGATTGAGGAGTCTCTCAGTGTTTTTCCTATGAATTGACATTTCTGTCACAGGTATGGTAACAGTCTTCCATTAAACAGCATATGTTTGGGTTCAGGAAAGGTCAAAATGCCATTTTAAGCAGAAAACAAATGAATGAGAATCATAAGTATCTCTGAGTAATCTCTTATTCAGAATGCCTCATAGCTCTTCTGCCCACCTGAAACTGAGCATTGAGGACTAAGTCACTTTCCTCCTCTGCTTCCTTCTCCACATCTATTAGTTTGAGACTTCTGACACTCATTCTTTGACCTAAGGTCATTTTATTGAAGAAGGAATCCAAATAACTCCAGAGGTTTTCATCACAGAAGGCCTTCTTCTTACAATCCCTAGTAAGCTCTCAAGTTTCTATATTTACTTCTGAAGTAGATTCCTCCTAGAATTTTCTGTATGATTTCACCCATGTGCAGATACACATGTGTATGCAAATGTGTTAACATGTGTACTTGTGTATAGAAGTCAGAGGACACCCTTGACTGTCATCTCCTTGACTACCAGTACCTTCTATCTTGTTACTTTGGCAAAAGAATCTCTCACTGACTCTAAGCCTTGCTCATTTGGCTGTGCTGACTGAGCATAGAACCCAGGGATTTATCTATCTACCATTGCCTCCCCAGAGCGTGGATTATGAGTGTGTGCCACTGTATCCAGTCTGCTGTTGTTAATGTCTCTATTTATTTTCATGCATGAGTTTTTGGAGATTGAACACTTTACCAACTGGGCAATCTCTTTTGGAAATAGTTGAAAGTGGATTTATCCTGGGAAGAAACCTTGGCAATCAAAAGATGAGGCTGACCAGGCCTCTCACTTGCAAAAGAAGAGTTCAAAGGTCTTTTATCTGAAAACTCTGCTACATGGACCACCAGGACCTCCCAACTTCATTGTGGCTACATCCTCCTAACAGCTGAGTCACTGATGTGAGAGAAAATGAAATGGACAATATATATATATATATATATATATATATATATATATATATATATATGTATATATGATGTTCTGATTGCAGCTCACTATCAGCCAGCAAAGTGCTAGAGTCAGCAGCTCAGGCAAAATAAAAGAGAGGAAAGATTAGCCTGGAACCCTGTAGTACCTGAAGGCTACACTTCTAGACTAGTGTATTTCTTAGCATCATAATTGATGCTTAAAGAAGAAAATGGACTATGAAAGATATAGAAATAGTAGAAGAAGCATTTTTAATTTCATTAATTTACCAAGAAGTTAGTTGTCTTCTTAAGAATGGGCTCAGTGCACATTTAATGAGACAAGATGTTGATGATAAATAGTCAATCAAAGGTATACTTGTGCGAGAAATACAGATTTCCAAAGTCAAACATGCTAGTGAAATAGTGGAGCTTAACATGCTTTTAAACAGATGATTTCAAAAGAATTTGCCTGTCTAATAGGATAAGCCTGGGCCAGAGACGATTGTTAAACACACAAATTCTGGCTGATCCAATGAAAATTCATACATGCAAAACTGTAGACTCAGTTGGGTAAGAACATTGTTCCATGGTCCATGCGCTTGCTGTGAAATCTTGAGCACTGGAGTTCAGAACTCCAAAGCCTAGGTAAGGCAAATGTGTAGCATCAACTGTAATCCCATTGTGTGTAAGGTGGGATAGAGAAACTGGAGAATCTCTGGAACCTGGAAGACGCTTTGTTCATCAATATGTCGTTGGTCTGCCATCTTTTAAAGAAAAAGACAAAGTAAAAGGCAAAGACAGGTACAAAAGGCTGTCCTCTGACCTCTGCATGTAAGCCATGGGATGTACATGCCCATACACACACACACACACACACACACACACACACACAGCATTTAGACACAGACAAAATTGAATACGCTAATGCCCTTTTCCAGTACAAGGGAAGGAATGTAGAGCCTTACACATGCTAGGTAATCATTCACCCACTGTGATACAACCCAAACCCTTGGATTGTATCAAGTTCTTAGTCATAATATACAAATGAGATTATAAAATATCGCATTAGTATTTTTATATGTTTATGTCTTAATGTAACAAGATGTTGAATACATAGGGCTAAATATAATTTGTTTTTCTTATTCCTTTTTGTATTTCTGCATTAGTGCAGAAAAATTTCACATGGCATAGTAGTGTATGTACCTTCTAATGGGTACTGAGGCTACAAGACTGGCCAAGATCAGTAATTTGCTGAATTCCTCATGTGTTCCTAAGAGATTACATAGCACCATTTTCTAAATTAACTTGACCTCTAAACTCTATTTTATGAATATGTATAACACAATTTTCCCACAGTAAATAGTTTCAGAACATGTCACAATAGCATCATATTGGGCTCAGTCTAATTCAGGCCAACTACCTGTGATATCCCATCTTCTCACACATCCATGATTTCATATGTATTTATCAAACCTGGTGACTGGCAAGACCAATATATAGTCAGTGAGCAGGCTCAAATACCATATTCAATCCATTTACTTAAATATCTGCTAAACCATTAAGTCTTGAAACATTGAGTGGCAACACATCTTTAAATGTTCACATGACTTTATTTATAAACAATTAAACTTACACCACACAGCTCTGTGTGACATAATTGAAACTACGACTCCATTGTTTAAAATTACCTCACATGTTTTAAGCAACTTTAAACACAAAAAAGGAATATGTGAACAATCATATGAACGGAAAGAATCATCATTAAGAACTGGTGGCTCAACTGGTTTCAAAAATACTGATTTTTTTTTAAAGTTAAATAGCAATTGAATTCCATTGTTACAAGTATTGGGGAATGGCAGAATATTTCAGAAAAGCTAAGTGTGTGTGTGTGTGTGTGTGTGTGTGTGTGTGTGTTTTGAAGAACCACTGCCAAACTACTGATTCCAGACCCAGATCCATACCCAAGGAACCATGGAAGACGCAGCCACTCATTTGGCAAGAAATACAGGCTACCTGCTTCACTGGCTACCTAACACCTATAAACAGCTGTACATGCACTGACATGAAATATCTGCAGAAACAAAGAAAAGGAAACTTTATATTTATTTCTTTGGCAAATTAAAATAAATATTTTGAGCCACAAAATGGATAAAAGGAATTGTCTTCTGTGCCTTTGGCAACCCAACTAATAAGCCATGGGTCCATGAATTAAGTGCAGATTGCATTAGGATATGTGAATTACCTTTTTCTTTCAGTACTCATGGCTTTCAGCTTCTAAGGAAAAAAGGCATTGACACCATATGCTTTGAATTTTCGTGAAATATTTGGAAAGTGCTTGAGGAAACTTACCTCCACCTTCTGCTGTGTTCCATAATCGCTGCCTGAGCTATGCTTAAGTAAGCTATTTTGAGACTGACTCATCCTGTATGTGCATTTGTTTCTTCTAAACACACCACCTTTCCACAAAGCCAGCTGGAGTAATTATAGCTGAGAGATATAATCTATCTCTCCAACTCCTTCTGGATCATTAAGTCAGGCACTAGCAGAGGTCTGGAGTAGCTCTGAGCTGGATAGAGTTGGGTGCACATTGGGGTCTGCTTCTGTCCCAATTCATCATCGGTTCAAATTCTTTACCAGCCACCAAAATGAAAGATATGGGTGTCATGGACAGGTTGTTGAATGGAAATTCAGAACCTAGTCTGACTTGTTATAGGCTCTTCATTAAGCTGCCTGTTTGTACCTCAGTTAATTTGTCTAAAAATCACAACTGACAATAGCCATTTTTTAGTTGTAGCATAAGCCTTCACAGAGTCAGTAGACTCAAAGCTTGAACAGTAGCATCTAGTGTACCACCCATATTTGAGAAACATTGGATCTAATCATGCTGGTTTCTTGCCAAATATAGAATGATGCATGGACAAGAGGAGACTTGTGAGATGAAATACAGATTGCCCATTGCATTGTTTTTCCTAAATAAAGAACGGATCATTAGTCTAATAGAGATATAACCTGTAAAATATCTATGTTGTCATTTGCTGATTCTGTAATCCAGTACCCCTTACTCTTCCTTCTCAAATTCAGATTCCAAGGTCCAAAGGACAGCTGAGCCCACAGTCATCTCCAAAAACACATGTTCTTTACTGCAAGTAGAATGTCCAATGGTCATCAGGATCTTGTGCCTCCTACTCCAAAATATTAAGAATTTTGTGATGTCTAGGGAAAGAATACTACATAAATTCCACGATGCTATTTCAAAGCCCAATTACTAGTTAATTCTGTGGTTTAAAGAGAAAAAAGATAATATGCTTCAGACTGTGTAATTTATCTCCAAGGCTCTTAAATGAAACCTTCTTTAATGGTTCAGTAAGTGTTCTACACTCATCCCATTCCCCTGTCCTTGTAATGCTATGTCATTTCTCTTGATAACTGGGAATTAGCATGATAATGAAAATATTATGGTTTTGTTTATTGAGTACAAATGATTACCCTGCCAAGACTTCTGTATATATGGATTTAGTATTTGCAAATCCCCACAAAGTGGATATTATCCATACAACCACAGCAGCAGACATACACTTATGTTAGATACAGAAATAACTCGAGACATTCACACAACTGATGTGTAGGAGTGGCTAAGAAACCTTCAAGAATAACATAAAATTTGAACCCAGTACTCTCTTGATGTAAACTGCTTTTGATTGTTCTGCTGTGCTACCCAGGGAAGTTTATTTAAAAAATTAACTGTCCTGTCCTCTACTTTCTATCCCACCATCTCTTTTCTTGTTAAATAAAAAGAACTAACATTATATATATATTTTTTAAAGGCACTGAGCACAATAAAGTCTGTGATGTTATGGCCTCCAGGAAAAATACAGAAGGTGATTTCAGTACCACTCCAGAGCAAATGCCAGTACATTCAGGGAGTATGTGCCTCACTGAGTCCACTCTTCAGCCTCTGTGCATTCACAGGACTATGCTTTGTCCTTCTAGAATCTGCATCTTTATTTCAACTTAAAGGCTCTTGAGGTCCTACTGCCCCTATGGAAATCCATGAAACATTTTATCTTTTTTATTATGATATTTTGCTGCAGAGGATCAACCTCAGGGTTTTGTGTGTGCTAAGTCAGCCCTCCATCGCTGAATTCCATCCCTCTCCCACAAGGATTTGTTACAGTTTTTCATTTTCCCAAGCTAGCTTGGTTCCTGATAATCATTGCTTTTAATTATTCATTAACTACTCTTGTCTTTGCTTCTCAAAAATGCAGCAAAGTACTGGAGCGTTCTGAATTTTAATTATTCTTTTTTCTTTAAAAGAAAAAAAAAAAAGGTAAGTAGCCCGGGCTATCTAACCCCTTTCTACATTTTCACTGTCCATGAAGTTCAATTGGAGATGTGGGTGTCTAACACCCCTGAATAATTATGCTCTGGTAGATTCTAGACCCTGGATAAGCTTCCTGAACTGGCCATCTATAAAGGTTTATAGCCTTGTACAGCTATGTCAGCAAAATTCCCCATGCTCAAATAGACAGCTAAGAGTAATTCTATTCTTTTTAATGGGCAGATCTTTTAGAAAAGCAAAAAGTAATTCATTGAATTAGGTTTATCTAAGCTGGCTGTTTAACCAGCTAATTTATTTATGACCTATTATTAGTCTAGGAATAGCATTTCCATTGCATAGCTACATTAGAAATAAACAATTTTAGTAAATTGGGCTGTTGCTATTTGTTGCCTCATTCTATCTTTTCTCCAAAAGTCATTTAGTTCTTTTTCTTCTTCGTGATGCCATTCACCTGTATAATAAATCATGTGCTTAATCACATTGACATGTATTAAACCTGAACAAAAAACAGCTTTCATATCTAAGATACACTGCATCCAACTCAGTGATAGAATCAGGTCTTATATAGAGATTTTTCTCATTTAAACTAGCAAATGCAATATGTGCCTCTCCACACACATATATGAAGGTGAAGGCTTGTAAGTTTTATCTCCAAAACTGTCAACTAATAATGTAGTTGTTCCAATTACAGGCACTATCTGAAAGTTTAGCCATTTGTGTGAAAACCTCATTCAGGAAAGTCAAATTATAAATAGTACAGGCTTTCCCTCTGGCTAAATTTTATTCACTTGTAGAGTTTCAGTGACATTCTTTCTTATACATCTTGAAGGAGTGCCTTGTTACCTAGAGTTATATAAAGCAAGAAGCTGAAAAGGAAAGAAAGAAGGGAGCGAATAGGGAAAGAAGGAATCAATGTGATTTGAGACAACTTGCACCTGAGTTTGCTCACTGGCAATTTGGGAATTTACCTCCAGACTCTTGGAAACATTAAGAGGATGAAAAATAAAAGCGCCTAGGCACAAGAAAGCAAGGGAAGGCTACTGGTGGGGTATACATGCATCTTGGGCCTTCCAGGTCCATACAAAAGTGAATCAAATCAGTTAGTTCCTGTAACTTTGAGAGAGGCATAGCGCGAGACTGGGGATTGGATACAGAGTTCATTGACTAGAGTTCAACTCTATCACAAGGGCATTAGTTCAATCTCCACACCACAATGAAAGGTGCAATAACAGAGACATGTCATCTCAACACTCAGGAGGTACAGGCAGAAGTATTAGAAACTCAAGGTCATTCACAGCTACTTTATGAGTTTGAAGGCAGCATGGGCTATATGAGACCCTGAATAAAAAAAGGGAGAAAGAGAGAGAGAGAAAGAGAGAGAGAAGGAGAGAGAGAGAGAGAGAGAGAGAGAGAGAGAGAGAGAGAGAGAGAGGGAGAGGGAGAGGGAGAGGGAGAGAGAGAGAGAGAGAGAGAGAGAGAGAGAGAGAGAGAGAGAGAGAGAAGTAGGTACAAAGAGATGAATATGAGAGGCAGATATCTTGATTTACCATTTAAATATGGGGAACAGGTTGGAGAGAAAGCTCAGCAGTTTAGAGTACTTTCTACTCTTCAAGACAACCCCAGTTTAGTTCCCAGAACCTACATGCAGACCTCTTCTGGACTTTACAGGCATCAGACATGTGTGTGGCGCCTATGCATACATGTAGATAAACATTCATACACATAAATGAAAATATCTTTTTAAAAAGCATACACTTATGATATGGAAAGGACAATTGCTCTCATCCTAGTAAAACATGTTTGTGTCCAGTGGGTTACTGGATATATAGCGGTTTGTATGCCTTCTACCACATAGTGCTAAGTAAGGGTCTCTCAATTGTAAACTGCTCCACAACTAAAGGAGGCTGAGTCTTAGCCAGTTATTGTTGCGTTCCTGATATTCTAGGAAATTTTGAGTTCCATAAAAAACTGGTTTTGTTTCATTTTGTTTCTGTGACAAACACTATTACCAAAATCAACTTAGGGTAAGAAAGGATTTTATTCAGACTACTACTAATCAAGACATCAACAAGACAATTCATTCGAATCTAGATCTATATTTAAAATTAAGAAGAGACGTCTCTGCTTTGCATTTTGAGAATTTCAAAATCTAAAATTCTAAGAGACAGGAGAGAAATTATGAATGAGATGGTTTTGTGAAACACTGCTAAATGTTGAGAATAAAACAATATATTAGTTAGTACTTAAAATAGTTCATAAAACCAGTGTCACACAAGAGAAAAACCAGTGAATAGGAGAGTTTATTGTGAATTGATAAATTTGGTGGAGGGAATAGCATGGGGACTACTATTGCAGACACTATGTTGTTAGGCTGAAATCAGAATAAAGACAATTGTGTAGACTGGAGTACCTTGATTAAGGATGCACAGGATATAGATGGTTAGGTGGATAAAGTTGGATTGTGTTTGCTTTGCTTTTACTACTCATGTGAATCTGGGGGTTTAAATAGCTAATGAATTGTGATTTCTGTCTCTTCCGTCCATTTCTCAATTTATTGTAAGACTAGGAGATGTAGCTATGGTAAAAAAGAACTACAGGAAAGGAACAATGCTGTGAGAAAGAGGAGTTGCATGTGTGCTTATGTTCGGGTTTAGATCTGAAATAAATCCTGAAGGCTCATGTGATGGTGGTTTAGTCCCCCACACCTCCTGGTATAAGGTTCAGAGGTGGGACTTTGGAAAGGCAGTTGTATTTTGAGTGTTCTCACCTTCTTCATAGATCAATCTATTGTTGCATTCATAGTTGAACTGAGTATAGAAAGGTAATTGGAAATATGGTGGAGACTGTGGGTTGGCAGTGACTTTTAAAAGTCTCATTTCCTAAGACTCTTCTCTCTCTGTCTCTCTGCTTCTTGGACATCCTATAGTGATCCTATTACATGTCCACACTGCTGACAAGTTCTATTTCACCTGCAGCTTAAGACAGTAATGCCAGCTGACCACAGATTGAAACTTTTGAAACCATAAGATAAAGCAAACCATTCCTTTACATTGCTCTTCTCTAGAATCCTGTCACAGCAATTAGAAGCTGTCTAACACACCATGGAAAGAGGGTGGCCGTCAACTCCAACAAGAATATATTTTGGAGGGAAACAATGAGACAAGGGAAATTAGGTTACTTTTAGGGAAGACTCTGAATCAAAAAAATTATGACTATCTGTTGAGCTCAGCAACTCACTCTCACAGAGAACATTTCTTCTGTTTGAGAAGAGTGTTTTCCAAAGGAAGAGTATGCAAGGGAAAATGTCCACACCGCATCTTAAATTTCTTCTTCCATTAAGAAAATCTATTATCAGAAGATTGTATATCATCCTATACAAAAGTTGAAGATTTTCAATGAGCATAAAATAATTATGCTACTCATCAGTATAGGTAGAAAATGCCATCTACAGATGATTCAATTATTGTATTACTTCTCTTATTTTTGTGTGCATGTTTTTATATGTGCCTGTGAAATATATGAGTAGGGGGTCCAAGGTTAATGGTGAATTTCTTCCTCATTAATTTCCACCTGATATTTTCTCCCTCCCTGCAGCTCAACTAAAGGCACATGCTCCCATGCCTAGCGTTTTATGTGGATTCTGGGGATACTAACTTGGATTTTCACACTTGCATGGCAGGCATTTGATCCATCCACTGAGCTGTCTTCCCATACCTCCAGTTTTCATGCTCTGAGAAACAAACAGCCACTAAGACTGGGAATGGGTACCATTAAGGGAGCTGCACATCACTGTGGGTAGCCTTCTCTTAGCTCTCCCCTCATTCTGAACTTCTCACCTAGAGTGTGGTGTGTCTTCCTAGCAGTTAAGCAGTCTGCCACCTCAATTGCTATCCCCATCCTGCCCTTCAAGGACCTCCACAATCATGACACCAGTTCCTCCTGTGGATACGCCAACTGTGCTCGGCAATTGTACATGTCATCTGACTGCATCCATGCTGCTGACATCACAGTTGCCATGGCAACTAATGTATTTCAACAGGGAGAGATGGAGAGTTCTCAACTATAAATAGAGTGAAAATTGAAGAAAATGAGTAATATAACTAAATGCAGGTGATGGGCTTGTGCTTGTGGCAGAGGGAACTTGCGTATCAGAGGTGGAGGTCAATATTAAGGGCTGAATTCCAAGCTTTTGCTGTTGATCATGCCAAAGTCCAAGTCATCTTCAGTTAGTCCTATGATGTGCGTGATACTTTCCACATTCATTGAGTACTCATGAACTCTTTTCAGAGAAAATCGTTCTCTCGGTGTGTGTGTGTGTGTGTGTGTGTGTGTGTGTGTGTGTGTGTTTGTGATTGTTGTTGTTTTACTAGCACAAAATGATCATTACAACAGATCTGCAACATTTCAATATAGCTGCATGTAAATTACCAAGACTGATACAACTAGGGACTAAAATAAGGGTCTTACAGAATGATCTATTGTTTAATAGCAAGAAAGAGAAAAAGGAGCAAGTTAATCATTGTACATTAGTCAGCAGTGAGCTTGCCAGGATAATTATAGAGGGGACCTAAGACAAAGTGGTTCAAACACATGCAACTCACTCTAGAGCAGCAGAAGGAAGAATAGCCTAGCATCTAATTGCCCCACCCTGGTGTCTGCAATACAGAGCTCTTTACAATACAATTGTCTTTATGAATCTAATCTGCCCTGGAGGCCAGGGGAGGGTGGATAATGTTAATCTACAGAATCAATTATTTATACTAATCACAGAGTCACAGATTTAGCAGTGGCCTTGAAAGACACTATCCGTCCTTTCTCTTCCTCCAAGAAAAACTACAGATTTCATCATGACCAATTTTCTATAATAAGAAACATTTACAGATAGAGTTTTAAAACTGTATGCGAATAAAGAATATAGCAAAACTCATGTTAAAAGGAGAAGATTTCATAGTGCTTCAACCTTGACAATTACAGCTAATTAAAAAATGCTGAGAGTAATTAAAAAATAGTTTTTCCCAATGAAGAGCCCCCAATTGATTATCTAATACCAAGTGGTCATCTCTGAAATCATATATAAGTAGCATTATACAGACTGAGCCATGGAGAGAGAGAGAGAGAGGGAGAGAAAAAAAAAAAAGAGAGAGAGAGAGAGAGAGAGAGAGAGAGAGAGAGAGAGAGAACCAGCAATTAAAGAAACAAAGTTTATAAATTTGAGAGAGAATTCATACTGGGAACAACCCTTCCTTCTATAGAGACACAAAGTGAGGAGGTAGGTACAAGTGTTTAATCTTCCCCTGTGTGGGAAAGCTAGGTGTTAACTAGGCTCTATGGTCTGCCTCTCCTTGTTAGTCAGTCAGGGAGATGGAAAAGGAAACAAAGGAAAAGAAGATAAGAAGGGAGGGAAATAGGGAAGACGTAAGGGAGAAAAAGATGAAGCAAGAAAAGACGGAAGAAAGTAAAGAAAAGCCTGCTCATAGCATTGGTCAATTTTCATGGTGTAAATGTTCTTCCTGAGAGCAGTTTGTAGAGACCCAGATGATGTAACTGAGCTCAGAACAAGAAGGGCTTGTGTGCTACTGACTCACATGAATTGGAATGAAGAGGTCAGCTTAGGGCCTTTGAAAAATTCCATCAGACCTCCTTCCTTCCTGGAAGGGAAAGGTTGTTGGAGCACGTAGGTACCCAGGAGAGGCTGAAGGAGCACTTAGGCACCCGGGAAAAGTCAATGGAGCATATAGGCACCCCTCCATTCCTGGAAGAGAGAGAGACTGATTACATTCCTCAGGAAAACCGAGAGGCAAACTGACTGACCGTTGGCCACCTGCAGATATGGAAAGCCAATCAGTTTAAAAGTCACACTGTTACTCCTTAAAAAATCACATTGTGCCTAGTTGCTGTTGCTCCATCCTGCCCCTGGAAACTGTATAAAAACTCAAAGAACAAGGTGCCTGGGGTTGCCTCTCCTTTGGATGCAGGATAACCCCAGGACGCTGGAACAATAAACTCCTCTTGCTTTTGCATCCATCGATCTCCTGCTTGTGTGGTTCACTGGGAGGGAAGGTTGGGGTGGGGGGTGTCCCCAGCAGCTAAGGCTTGTCAGAGCCTTACAGGAGCAAGTCAGTTTTTTTTTTTAATTTTGTCTATACTTTTTTTTTCCTTTTTTTTAATTGAATATTTCTTTTATTTACATTTCAAATGTTATCCCCTTTCCTGGTCTCCTGCAAAACCCCCTCTCCCACTCCCCTCCTCTGCTTCTAAAAGGGTATTCCCCCACCCACACACCCCTACCTCCCTGCCCTCGAATACCCCTACACTGAGGCATTGAGCCTCCACCGGACCAAGGGCCTCTCCCCCTTGATGCTGGACAAGGCCATCCTCTGCTACACATGCAGCTGGAGCCATGGGTGGCTCCATGTGTACTCTTTTAACACATCACTGGACACAGTCTCAATCGTTTATGGTGCTTATTGATGGTTCCATAAATTTCAACCAATTACTAAATAGAGAAGTTCTGTGAGTAATTGAAAATTACATTTGAGAGCTGAGAAGACGGTCAGTAAGGGCTTGGCTTACAAGTATGAATACCTGAGTATGATGCCCTGCTCGCATGGCAGTATATGCTTTTAATCATGGCCGACCAGACCAACCTACTTAATGAGCCCCAAGTTTCTATATCAAAGAAAGGTGACTAACTTAGGAGGAATGAGACTAGAAGTTGATCTATACCATCCACGTCACATGCATACCTATAAAACTTCATATGCATGGATACACACACACACACACACACACACACACACTCAAACTGAAGATCTAAAACAGTGGAAAGCCAAGCTTATTCAGTATTTGGAAGATTTAGCCAAGTTACTGTGTTACTTTCCCCCTGAGCAATGTAGTTCTTCTCGCAGTCTTAATGAAATGCTTCATAGCCATAGGTATCTTTGTGCTAACATTGATATAGAAAAATAAGAAAATATAATAGTTTGGATAATTCTTCTAAATTGGAAGGATATGCCTTATTAGATTTATTGCAGAGCTGTAATGATTAATGAGTATGGCACTGGTGGAGAAACACACACAGCTCAAGCAAGGAGATAACCCAAGCACAGAACAACTTAAACTCACCAATTGTGCTGTTAAAGGAACAAAGGCAATTTGAGGGGAAAGAAGGCTATTTTTCTAAACAATGTGCTGCAGAAAGCTTTGCGTGTAATGCTCCTGTAAAAATGGGCATTCGAATATCTCTTTAGTATCATGCTTCTAGTTCCTTTTGGTAAACCCTGTGGTCTACATATACAATCAAATATTATTCATTCTGAAGGAAGAGAAACATTTTGATTACAAGATTACATTTGAGAGCTGAGTAGATGGTTAGTCAGGAAAGGCTTGGCTTGCAAGAATGAGTACCTGAGTACGATGTCTCACTCTCATCCAAAAGCTGAAGGAGCTTGAAAATATTATACTAAATTAAATACACTTTTTCATAAAGGACACCAATCAAATGACTCTTGTCACATGAGGGATCTAGAGCAGCTGAACTTGATAAAAAACCAAAAATTGGATGTTTGTTGGATGACTGGGGACTATCGTTTAATGTATGTAAAATTCTAGTTATAAAGATGAAGACATTCTGTGAATAGCATGGGATGGACACACAACAAAGTGTGTAGTGGCATCAAACAGTACAGTTAACAATGATGAGTCTAGTATAGGTTATACCATGTATTTTGACACAATTAACAAAGAAAACAGTGCTGGAACTATAAGGGAAATACACACATACGTGTGTGTGTGTGTGTGTGTGTGTGTGTGTGTGTGTGTGTGTGTGTGATAGATTGGTTATAGATAGTTATGAGAGATACATATAATAGATCTACAGATGACAAATAAACAGCTGATAAATAGATGCATGCCTACAGATAAATATAAAACACATAAGATAGATAGGCAGATTAGATATGGAAGGATAGATAGATAGATAGATGGATGGATGGACAGACAGACAGACAGACAGACAAACAGCTAGCTAATGGGTCAATAAGAAAAACAAAGAGTAAAACTGTGAACATTATAATGTCCACAGTTAAATTAAATTAAAGAATTGAATTAATTAAAGAATTAATTTAAAGATATCTGCCAAGGATCAACCTTGGCTTCAAGAAGGGTTCTGAGAGGAGTGTCTGGGAGCTTCCAAAACAAGCCAATCAAATTCAAATCATGGGTCCAAGCTGACGGCCTATGCTCTGCTAGAGACAACTTTCCAGCTTGCTTTCTCTTTCTGTTAGGCTTTCTTTCTCTCTGATCTTTTTCTCTCTCTGATCTGCTTTTTCTGGAGATCTCCAGATCTCTCTCTCTCTCTCTCTCTCTCTCTCTCTCTCTCTCTCTCTCTCTCTCTCTCTCACTCTCTCTCTCTCTCTCCCCTCTGCTTGAGACAGTTCTCCAAGCAGTTCTCACCTACTATTCTAAAAAATTCTCTAGATAGCTCATCTTTAAGTTCTGCCTGAGACAGTTCTCCAAGCAGTTCTCTCTCGTCATTCTAAACAATTCTCTACATAGCTTATCTCCTGCAGATCACAAGCCCAGTCTTTTACTTTACATTACCAATCTAGTCATTTAATTACATATCAATCTACTCTTTTAAGTATCCTATGAATTAATCTAGCCTTTTAATTATCCTATGACTCAGCATCCCTAGATCCCAGCCTCTTAATGGTTACAAAACAGCAAGTACACACTTCCTTTTAAAATAATTCAGAGATCTAACTGCCTCTGTTAAGTACTGAGGATAAGCTACCCTGCCCTGAAATTACCATTTCTAATACACCTAGGCCTGGATTCACTGTGCTCCATGCTGACCTTGAACTCAGGAATCTGCCTGTCTTAATATCTGCCTGCCTTTGTATCTTTCTGACAAGCTGGCTCACTAATACAGCTGCCTTTGTTCCTTTAGATTCATGAAGCCCCTCATATAATTCATATTACATCCTCATTTTTGGCATAGTTGAGAAGTTATATATTTTGAAACTCATGTTTTTAGAGTTCTTATCCACAGCCTTAAGGACTGTCCTGAAAGTCTCTCAGTATTTACCATTTTGCTAAGACATTAGCCACACCCTTCACCTCCCAGACTCATGCTGTCTCAGATTATCATAGAGTCATTAACATTAACAGGGAGGACAGTACTTGAAAAAATGTGAAAATATGTACATTATTAAATAAATCTTATGCCCATGACAGCCATTGACACTTGAGGAAGCTCATGTTTTCTGGTTGGTCCTATCCCAGGCATAGGAACCATTCCATTTTGTCCCCACCAAGGCCATGCCGGACTCAGCAGTTACTACAAATTTGAATTCAACATTTTGGGAAACTTAGAAGGAACTTTTCAGATCTTAGTTAATTGAATAGTTTGGGAACAGGACACCAGACTCAGACACCATAAGGGGAAACTGGGACACTGAGCTTTATCAACATCAAAATTGGATGCTGTGAAAAGCTGGGAAGATAGATAAAAAAGACCAACTTTGGGCTCTTAGACACTATATCCTAACTTCAGATTAAAAATAAAAACAAAACAACAACAACAACAAGCAACCATACCACCACTACCCCACCCCCCAAAAAAACCACCAACTTGTGTCTAGAATTGAATATCTTTAAATCTCCACTGTCAAATCTAAACAACTCACTTAGAGAACATTTCCCTGAAGAGCAAAGGATACAGCTAAGAGACTAACCATTAAGAAACCCCACAACTCCATTAGCCATTGGTGAGATGTAAATGAAGTGACTGAGGAGCTGTCAGTTGCCACCAATCAGTGAAGCTGAAATGAAATGGTTTCACGATCCCAGCTGTTGGTGATGATGTGAAGAAAGTGGACCATTCATGCAGGGCATTGAAGAGGGACCACCCTGGGAGAGAATCTGGTGTTTTCTTGCAACACTAAACATGTAACTCATGTAACTGCAAGTATAGGCTAAGGCATGCTCTCTGAGAAAGAAAGAGTTAACATGCACATGACAAGTACAAAACTTTTGCTGGTGTCCTCCCACCAGCAAAAATATGGATTCAAACCTTCTTCCTGATATGCCTGAAAGGCTATATACATCACAGCTCATCCATAGAATGGATGGCAACTAACAGTAAAAAGCAGCTGCCTTGTAACATATGCTGAGTAGGGGGTAGCTCTCCAGGGCATTACACATGGTGGAAAATGTCAGTCTTGAAAGGTTCCCTGGTGTTTGCTTTTGTCTAGGAAATATTTTCAAAATGATCCCAGAGATGGAGGAGACAGTGACTATGGACAGGGGACAGACACCAGGGATGGAAGTGGAGGAGCACTACAAGTGAGCACCTCTGGGGCAGGGGTGTGGTGTGACACTACACAAACCTACAGAGAAGAAACAAATGTAAAAATGGATAAATGCCAAATAAGGTCTATGTGACACAATAAGCTATAATGTGCCGAGAGTAAATGCCTCCCTACCTTCTGGTTAAGAGCAAGAGAAACACCAAATGTCAAAATCCTAGATTTGACTTTTGACTACAGCTATCTAAGATGACATCTTAGGGAGAAGCCAGCTAAAAGGAATGAGACTGCAAACTAGTTTTACAACTTCCTGTTACTCTGTGACAATGTTGCTACAAAGAATACTTTTAAAATCAAATTACAAAGACATAAGGGTAGATGTCCAAAAAGAATAATAATAACAATGCCTGTAAAAATCAACTAGGGGCTGGTGAAATGGATCACCAGGAAAAGATACTTGCTGCCATGCCTGAAGACCTCAGTCAGAGCCACAAGACCTGTAAGGTAGGATAGAACCAACTCCTGCCATTTGTCCTCCAACATACATACTTGCACCATGGCACATGTGAGCTCTCACACAAACACCAAACATAGATAGATAGATAACAGACAGACAGACAGACAGACAGACAGACAGACATCTTGCTTTTTTTTTATAGGTGGCTACAGAGATAGCTGGCCAATTTAGAGCTCCTGTTTTTGCCAAGAGTGCAAATTCCAATCTCAACATCCATGTTGGTTAGCCTGTAACCACCTATAGCTCCAGCTCCAAATGATACAACTCCTTCTGGCCTCTGTTGGCAAGACCTACATGCAGACACAAACATATACACAAATTTAAAAATGAAAAAACAAAAATTCATTGAACCAAACTGATGTGATGAGTTTCCATTCTTCCTATACCGTCCTTCCTTCACTATTTAAAATTTCGTGAAGCTCGAAAAGTACTAAGAAACAATGGAATGCATTTTTTTATTTTATTGTTTTTTTATTTTAAAAATTACTATAAATAATTCCAGGGCATGTTCTAGGACCCCCAAAGCCCACCAAGAATTAAGCTAGGACTCCTCAGGATATGATGTTCAGAGTCAATATTGTGGGACAGAATACCTGCCCATCTAATGCATTCTGTTCTTTCTGGTTTTTCTCTTTGGTTAATTTCCATGAAGAGGGTCACGTGTTCTCACCCTAAGACCTCCAGGCATTCTCAGCTGTCACTTTTGAACAGCTTCTTCCTCCCTCTGCTCTTGCCATGTGATGGGTGCTGGCAGCTTTTCACTGTTGTGCTGGCAGCCCCAGGCTGTGAAATCAGATGAGCAAATAACCTGAAATTCGACACACCTGGCAAGAGACAAAGGGCACAGTTTCCACCAAGTATTAAAACACTACCGGAGCAATGGATATTCTTTTGAATGGAGACAAGTGGTAGGCATGGCATGCAAATGACACCATTCGTACCATTTATTCTGAAAACAAGCATTCTTCCTACTAGAATTTCGTGTGACTTTTAAAAATCTATTTTATTATTATTATTATTATTATTATTATTATTATTATTAATAGTTTTTCGTTAGTAGTACCAGCAGCAGCAGTATGGGCTGAACATGTAGCTCAGTTATAAAGTGTTCACTTAGTATTTACGAAGCCCAGGGTTCAGTCTCCAGTGTCACATGAACTGAGGGTGGTAGCACATGTCATTGATGTGATCCATGCAACTTAAGAAATGCAGACAGGAAGACCTGACACTCATCGTCATCCTTAACTACTTAGTGTGTTCAAGGCTAGCATGAGATGCATACTATACTATACATGTATTACCATTTTGATATTGCTATAAAATTCATTTAGAATAACCATAATAATAATGCCCCACCTCTGGAAATTTGAAAAGAAAGATGAAGAGATAGAAATAAGAAATGAATACAGCAACCAATGGTTTGGGATTGCTTTTAAATTTAGAAGTAAAGAGAATTATACAAGAATACTTTGTATCTAAACTTTTATCATCCAAGTTGTAGCTTCTTAAAGATAATGAATGTGTCTTCCATCTTTCAATGAGTAACAGCAAAATAGATCTTCTCTGATCAAACTGAAAGATCCTGTGTTGCTAGCTCACACAGATTCTGCAGTCAGCACCTTCAAGCACAACGTGCCGTGATATAATTACCTCCTGCACAAGTCACCCCTTGGGAACTCAGTCAGTGCCAAGCACAGAACACCAGCAGACAGACATATGGTCCTCCCTCTCCCTCTGTGATATTTTTATTCAGGAATTTCTGTGCAGGCCCTGGGTTTTGGCTGCTGCATTCTTGAATCTGTCTTGTGAGGACTCTTTGCTCACAGTAACTCATAGAAGCTGCCTTTTGAATATAAGAAAAAAAATGATTCATAATTGAGCCAAATAGATTCATTTAATGGACCTGGCCCAAGGGATATCAAGCTCATTTTATGAGCAAATTTAATGAATTGTAATGAATGTCCTTATTTGAAAATGGTGTGTGTGCGCCATAAAGGTATCGCAAATGCTTGTCATCCCAGGCTCACATGGGAAGGGACAATAGGGAAACTCTTCATAAGGAATGCTTATGAAGCCAGAATTTTATATGCTTAAGTATTACATATGGATTTTAAATAAGAATAATGAGATACATAAATCTAATACACATGACCTCCAAAGTAGGAGTCAGCAAAAAACAAATAATGTGTACCAAATTATTATATGCTTCTTACAAGCTTTCTAGTTTCAAAGTGGTTCTGTCTTTCTTTCTTTTTTTTCCATTAAAGGAAAAAGTTTCTTGTCTGGCCTGGTGGCTCATTAATGTAAACCCAGCACCCAGGGCTAAGATAGAAGAATTGCTGTGGATTCAAGTCCAGCTGGAGTTACAGAGTAAGCTGTGGACCAGCCTGAGCCATACAATGTAGAATAAGAAATGTCTCATGACAAAAGATACAAAGAGGTAGGGTAAAGGTGCTTACATGTGATCAAATTGCATTATATACTCCTACAAAGTATCAAAAATACATTTAAAGTCCAAAACATAATATATTATTATAGACAAGAATGAGGAGGAAGAAACGAAAAGAAAGAAGTGCAATACACACACAATAAAAAAATAACATTCTTTTTTAATTTAAGAAGAATTAAACAAATGAGAAAAATTTCTTCCCTTTGAATTGCAATTTTTACCACTACTGAAGGCTTCCCCAGTGTCCTCACTACCACCATCTTCAAATATCTGTGTTCCTCCAGCCTAGCTCTTCAGTGACAGTCAACTCATGGTCATCTGCCTCTGTCATCAGCTAAATGACACCCACCCACCCCCAAATCAGGAATTCATACAGTAACTTATTAACCATATAGTAACTTCACTGAATCAAGTGTCCATGGAGCATATCTACAAGTATACAATTGCACAGTGCAGTTTTATGGGTGTTTCTGACAGAAGAGCCTAGAGCAAGGTCATTTCTCCACCTTAAAGGAACACCACTGTTTCTGGAAATCATTCCTGACCTGCAGCCTGATGGAGTAGGCATCGCCTGTGGATGAATTCAGTACTTTCTCCATCCTGCTCTGTGCTTAAAAAGCTGGGTGCTGTGATCAGTCACCTTCATGGACTCCCAAGATTCTGGTGATTCCCACTAATGGAACAAGATGGTGGGAAGAGAAAGTAGCCAGATTTTCATTCCCTGCTCGAGTCCAGGGTTGACCCTTGCTATTCTCCAATTCGTTCGTGCTTCTGCAACTGTTTCAGAATCTTAAGATAGGAGCACACTATCCAACACCCAATAGTTACATAGCTGTGGAGGTCTACCTTCTTACACAAGGTGAGAAAAAACAAGCCAAGATCTACCATAGACAAATAAGGGCACATGCTAGAAAGTAAGAGGAATGAGGTCACTTACTATAGTTTCAAAAAAGGCTATTTGATGCGCACATTTAAAATATATGGTGTGGAGAAACAGTGAATGGGAAGTGGAACATAGTCAATAAGATGTGTGTGGACCCCATCATGAAGGGCCCTGTATTCCATGGTGAAGGGTGAAAAACTGATCCAAAAGACTAACAAAAGATGAGCTGTGTGAGAAAAGAGGAAAGTATTGCCATTTGAAGAAAGCAGGCATTGGATATCTATTTATTCAAGAAGTTTGTAAAACTGAAAAGGCACATTTTAGTTTTACAGTTCTAGAAGCCAACAATAGACATCCTGAAGTAAAATAATGGTTAAAGAAACCTCAACCACTGCTCAGTTAAGATACATTTTACCTAAGCATTTTATGGTGTCCTATGAAGCTGGCTTTCAAGGAAAATGGGAAAGAAAAGAAGAAACCAAGGGCAAGTGTTGCATTATTCTTTAAAGATAGTTCTGTAGAAGATGCTATTTTTGCTTATTCTGAACTCAAGACAGAGCAACTTTTGTGAGACAGGGGCTAGGGAGTTGGCTTGGCAGGTAAGAGTGCTCACTGTACAAGCGTGAGTACCTGAGTTCAAATCCACAACACACAAATAAAAAAAAAAACCAAGGTGTGATCGGGCAATTGCAGTATATGCCTTTAATCCCAGCAGTCAGGAGACAGAGGCAGGTGGATCTCTATGAGTTTGAGATCAGCTTCGTCTACAAAACAAGTTCTAGGACCAAAAAAGTAAGGCGTGGCTGTGTAGACTTTTATCAGCAGCACTGGTAGAGAGGAGGCAGGAGGATTTCTGGGGTCTGAGAGCCCCTGCCTCAAGGGAATAAGGTAGACAGTAATAAAGAAGGATATTCAGTCTCAACTTTTGGCCTCCACACGTTTGTGCACATTTGTGCTTTGGTATGTCATGTGTATGCCTACAGATATATGTGCATACAAAATACTATATACCCATACACAGCGACTGCTGTGAGTTTGAGGCCAGTCTAACTATGTAGAAAAACTATATACTGACAAGCCAGTCTGGTCTGAAGACCTTGTTTCAAAGAAAGAAAAACACAAGAACAAAAATTAAAATTTTCAGAAAACCAACAAAAATCCTTTTCCCCTTAAGTAAGTATTGAAACAATTTTAAAGAAAATGGATTGATTTGAGGGTTTGCCAATTCCATTTTGACCACTAGAGCAGGTAAGATAACTTCAGGTCTTTACTTCCTAAATTCTTGCAAGACTAATCCCCCATAATCATCCTCAGTTTTGAAGCAGACTGCCTGCTGAGATCTCTCCTATTTTGGGCCTCTATTGTCAGGGAATTAAGTAGATCCTGGTATAATACCCTGATTTCATCTATCCTGTGGACCCTCTGAATGCCTCCTTCCTAGGCCATTCCCATTCCTACATGGTCAGCTCCCAATAACTAGAAACACATTTAACTTGGAACTCTTAGTGGCCACATCATTAGGATTCCAGAAAAATTTTCTACCAGGGAACACATAGCCCCTCTCCTACAAATCAGAGAGGGTCACAGAAAGCGAGAAACAAAATACTCAGCCAACAGAGACAAAACCAGATTGTTAGCAACTAGAATTATAATCTTCCCACTCCCAGTTGCACAGATACTGTGTAAAGACACAGTCAATAAGTGCCAGGACAACCTGTCTACACTAGAGCCCAGCAACCCTACCACAGCAAGCCCTGAATATTGCAACACAGCTGACACACAATAATAGTACCTTAAAATAGCCTTTATAAATACATTAGAGGTGCTTAAGGAGGAAATAAATGGTTTCCTTACAGAAATTTATGAAAACAAAAACAGTGGAAGGAAATGAGAAAAACAGCTCAAGACATGAAAGTGGAAATAGAATAAATAGAGAAAACTGAAATTGCAAGAAATGTGGAAAGGAAAAACTTAGGAACTCAAAATGAACCATGGAGACAAAGTCTCTAACAGAATATAAGAAATGAAAGAGAGAATCTCAGATACTGAAGGCACAATGAGGCATAACCTGGAACTCATTGACACAGAAAAAGACTTCCTGAACAGAAAACTGTTATAACAGGTACCTGTGATATTAATATCTGTTATCAAGACTCAATAAACAGGGCTTCTAGAAACTGGATAGCTTCTGTAAAGCAAAGTACCATTTGGACAAACTGGCAGCCTATAGTATAGAAAAGCATTTTTGCCAACTACACATCTAACAGAGGGCTAATATCCAAAATATATAAAGAATTCAAAAAACTGGATATCAAGAAAACTAATAGCCCAATTTAAAATACGGAGTACAGATTTAAATGGAGAACCCTCAAAAGAAAAATCTCAAAGAGTGAGAAACACTCAAAGAAATACTTAACATCTTTGGTCATCAGGAAAATGCAAATATAAACTACTTTGAGATTTCTATCTTATACCCTTCAGTAAGGCTGGATAAGTAAAACAAGTGACAGTTCATGCTGCTGAGAATGTGGAGTAAAGGGAACATTCATTGCCAGCAGCAGTACAAACTTGTAAGGCCATTATGGAAATCGATGTAGCTATTCAATGGGAATCAGGAATCTAGATCTATATCAATTTCCAGGTATGCCACTCTTGGGCATACACCCAAAGGATTCTTCATCCTATTGTAGAGACACTTGCTTAACCATGTTCACTGTTGCTTTGTTCATAATAGCCAAAAGTTGGAAACAACCTAGATGCTCCTCAACAGAAGAATGGATAAAGTGAATGTGGTATATTTACAAAACAGAGTCTTACTCAATCATTAAAAAGAATAAAATCATAAAATTTTCAGGTAAATGGACAGAACTAGAAAAAATTATCTTGACTGGGTTATCCCAGATCCAGGTGACCAAGAACCTGAGAGTATATAGCTCAGGAATCTAGGGCAAAACCAAATATACTAATACAATGACTCCTAATGACATTCTGTTATACTCAAGGATCACTGCCTTGTTCAGCCATGATCAGAAACGCTACCTCCTACAGCAGATGAGAAAAAAATACAGAGAACCACAGCCAGATATTGTGCAGAGAGTGAGAAACCTTGAAACTCTCAGCCATAAATGAGATATCTCCATTAAATACTTCCATTCAGGGCCCAGGGAACTCTGTAGAACAGGAGGCAGAAAGAGTATAAGACCCAAATGGAATGGAGGATGTCAAAAAGAAAACAAGGCCCTGTAAACTTACATGATCAAAGCTCCATATGAACTCACAGAGACTGAGATAGCACGCACGGCACATGCAAGACGCTGCATCGGGTCTTTAACATATAAACCATAGCTTCTAGTTTAGTGTTTTTATAGAATGCCTGAGTGTGTGAAGGAATAGGTGTATGATTTTTCTCCATTCTGTTGGGTTGCTTTCCTTTGGTTAATTTGTTTTGCCCAACTCAGACATGTTAGTTTTTGTTTTATGTTAAATTTTATGTTGTTATTATTATTCCTTAGAAGTCGTTTGTTGTTGTTGTTGTTGTTTTCTTTTAATGAAAGGCAGAAGGGGAGTAAATCTGGAGGGGCAGGGAAGTGGGAAGAAGCTGAGAGGAGCAGAGGGAGGGCTATTATATGAAAAAAAAACCTCTATTTTTAGTAAAAGGAAAAAATTCAGAAAACCAGCAAAAATCTTTAGTAGACTGATGTGATGGGCTGCCAGTTCCCATGCCAAAGTTGGAGCCTTGGAGATGTCATAAGTCTGAGTAAAAGAAGAACTCACTAGAATGCTGTATGGAATAGTTGGACAAAGTCAAACCTTAATTGTAGGAAGATGGAAGTATCTCCCTCAGAATTAGACAGGTAGAACAAAGACAGAAGATGGTCCTCAAGAGATAACTCAAGGGAGGGAACATCAAGATCAAGGCAAAGAAGGAGCAGAGGATGACCAAAGAGTTAAATGCTTTGTACTTCCTATTTAGCTACTGCAAGGACAAACAATTCTGGTCCCTCATGCATTATTTTTATCTGAACATGTGTGACTATATGATTATTTTTATACTATATCTGCATGTCCATATTTTTATACCTAAAAGAATGCTTCTGAATGTCCAGATTCAATTTCTTCCCTGAGAAAGGAACAGAATGGCATAACTGAATATAGGACTTTTTAAAATAAAGTCTAGAGAACTGTGCACAGCTCTAGAGAACTGTGTGCACAGCTTACAATAGAGTACTTGCCCACTGCACAGGACAGTCAGGGGCCAAACCCAACACAAAGCAATGAAAAAGGTCAAAAGAATTTCTGTGACTTCCAACCCAGAATCTGATAACAGAGTCAGTACTGACACTGAATTCCCTTTTGGGAAATCGACCCTATTAGGCAAAAATCACCTTTATAGAATAGCTATGAAATTTTAGTATGTGTACAGCTGAAACTCCAGGTTGCATCTCCAACAATGGAGAGAACTACAAAAACAACAGCAAACAGATTACAGATAAAAATAAAAATTGCATTTGACTACAGGGAAAAATGAGACAAAGACAGAAAACAGGAAATATCTGGTACGGGCAAGAGGATAGTAGGTAGGGCAGGTGGGCCAGCCTGTTAATAAGGAAGGCGTGGTCTGCTTTGTTGCAGTGGAAAACAAATCCTGAAGCACTGAGCACAGCACACAGCTGCAGAACTGAAGGCAAACAATGGCTTTCTATTGTTCTTAGTGTTCTGGAACACAAGACCCTCAACAGGAACTCCAATCAGAGGATATGCCACGGACAACATGAGATCATTTTCCCCTAGGATCTGTATTTATATATCTTCTGCAATAGACAGCTGTGGGGGACGAGGGAAGAGGGTTTGAGCACTTCTTTGCAACATAGTTTGTTTCTGGGAAAGGGTAACTTTTATGTCAGCACAGTGAGCACCACTTGGCTTATGTCTTATTAAACATTCTCTAAAATAACATACCTTTAGCCTTGGAGAGAACTCAGGAAGATGAGTAAGGTATGAAAAAATCCTTCATGTAGGTCTTTGGGTTTTAAGTCAGTAGCCTACAGAGCATGGGTTTGGTCGAAATCCACACAGATACAATCAGCTAGCACAGTCGGCTGATAATAAGCTTTGGGCATCCATCACTTAGATCTTTATCATAGGATGAAGCACAAAATCATAGAGGAGTAAATGCACAGGAATCCAGTGACCTAATTTCTCACCCATCTCTATCACAAGCCATGAATGCTGCACTACTGTGTCTTTAATTCTGACCCTGGTCTTCTTTGTCTGCAGCTAGAGGAAATGATGCCTAAGCTATTACAGTTTTCCCTACTCTCTTACAAGGAGTTCCATGCAGAGTGTGAGGAACAATGACACAGGGTGTTTGCATTTATGAAGCTGCACCTTCTAATTAAAGAGACAGGGTTATCTAGATAGACTCAACTATGTATATAAGCTCATAACACATAGAAATATATTGCAAGCTTTCTCATAAGGAGTGCAGGTGGTGAAATTATTAAAACTTTCAGCTTCCACAACTAATGCATGATATACATGTCATTTTGTTGTTTTTAAGTAAAGGAACAGCCGCATGGTATCTAAGTTCTTTTCCATCTCTCCATGGTCTCAAAAGCTGTCATATATTCCTACTTATATAGCGTGATACACACACACACACACACACACAGGAAGCTCACATCAGGCTGGTGTGGAACAGGAAGACTGCATACAAAAACAGTAATGACTTACTATGCGGAACATTATTGTGTATGAATGTGTATATTCATGTGTGTGCAGATACATTCACCCATGTATGCATATATGGAGGTCAGAGGTTAAGTCAGAATATCTTCCTCTGTCATTCTCCTCCTTATTTTTTAGCTTTTATTTTTAGTGCCTCTGTGTGTGTGTGTGTGTGTGTGTACCTGTATTTGAGTACCTTTGGAAGCCAGAAAAAGTTGTCAGGTTCTCAGCATTGGTTCCTTTGTAGCTGTGGTTGTCTGCATCCACACCCCAATGTGGGTGCTAGGAACCGAACTCTGGTTCTCCGAAAAAGCAGCAAGCACTCTAAACTGCTGATCTATCTCTCCTGCAACCTCCACCCTATTATTTAAGACATAATCTGTCACTGAATGTGGAGCTCGAGCTTGCTCTTCTTTCAGCTAGACCTTCTGGGAAGGAATCTGTCTTTCACTCATCTTCTGGTCTTCATTATTACCACCAAGCGCTGGGGATATGGAAGTATGCTACTACTTCGTGCCTAACTTTTAAGTGGCTGTTGGGGATCTAAAAGGATGTGTCGGGGGCTGCAGATAAGACTCAGATTGCAGAGAGGTTACCTGGCAGTATTGAAACCATGTGCATTGCCTTATGTAATTGTTGCATGAATAAACAAATGCACACTAGCTATTTCTGGGTTTTGTTGTTCATTTGCTGTTACTAACATCAACAAAAAGCTTTAGTGAATGGCAGTATATAAACAGATCATCAGTCCCCATTGAAGGAGTTGAGGGGATATCTCCAACATGAATGATGCAGCATTATGACTTTATGATATGCCAAGGACACTAGAAAATCTTTTTGAGATGTTCATGAGGACAGTCAAGCTCGGCTGACTCATTCAAGTATCTCTTTTTTAAATTATTGTTATTTTTATTGGTGATTTTATTTATTTACATTTCAAATATTATCCCGCTTCCCAGTTTCCCCTCCACAAACCTCCTATCCCTTCCCCCATGCTCCCTGCTTCTATGAGGGTGATCTCCCATCCACCCACCCACTACTGCCTCAGTGACCTAGTATTGCCCTACAGTGGGTCATCGAGCCTCCACAGGACCAAGGGCCTCCCCTCCCATTGATGCCAGATAAGGCAATCCTCTGCTACATATGTAGCTGGAGCCATGGGGCCCTACATGTGTATTCTTTGGTTGGTGGTTTAGTCTTTCTAGCAGATACAAGAGAAAGTATGAGTCTCCCAGAACCCTCAGCAAATCACCACCAAGAGAGTGTGTCTTGGTTGCTTTTTGGAGGACAAATATCCCAAATCAAGTTATCAGCAGGAACATGCCTTTTCTGGTCACTCTAAACAAGATTCCTTGCCTCTTAAAACTTTTGACAGGTGTCGTTCCTGGGCTGGCTGCTGAATGCCTTACTCTCTTCTTCTTGCCTCACATGGCTCTGTTCCTTTCTCTTTAGCTTCTAAAACTACCAACCATTAAATTAAAATTTTTCTTTAATCCATCATTAACTCTTGTCAACTAATCACATCTATAAAGACCTCATTCTTAAATAAGGGAAGACCTTGATGTTTCACCCAGAAAAATAAAAAGAAAATATATTTTGTCTTTCCCAAACTCTTGCTTTGTTTATTCACAGTCCTACACATTACCTTGGAGCCCAGAATTTAGAGTCTGGTACATAAACCAAGCACATGATTGTATATTGCATCTGTGACCAACTCAGTGAGCTCAGAATATTGACTGCACTCAGAGTGGACCCGCTGAAGGTGGGTCATAGTGGCCCACAGGAAATGAATGGGACATTTCCTCGAAACATGATGTTGAGGGACATCATATGGTTGGTTGCAACCGATTGTCATGGGAGTAGCTACAACACAGAAATTGGCAAATGCTGAGCTTCTGTTTTGTTTTTGTTTTATTTTTTTTCTGGAGAATCAGTTTGCTAACATAGCTCTGAGTAAACCCTGATTGCCTGTGTCTGCTGTGATGAGTTCCTACTCCTCTCCAGTCAGCCAGATTTACTGGTCATTATCAGCAAATTCTGGTTCCTTCCTTTCATTCCTTCCACACTTACTAGTTGAAATTTTTCTGTAGTGAGACTTGTTTCTTCTCCTTGTTTATTTACTCACTCAGGTATTTTTCATCTTTTGAAAGTGCCTTAACAGCTTAAATAGCCAATTTATATTCATAGTCCACTTGAGTTAATATAATTGAGTTAATATAATATAAATACATTGTAAACATGTATGTTTTGTAGAAAACCAAATCAGTGTACGGTGCCATATTTTTATGTTAATTTGTTTGTGCTTGAACTACAGGCTGGTGTGTATTTCAGCTGTTTCTACTGTGAACCATTTAAATAGGTCATTCATCTATCAGTGAGTGTGTAGCTTTTCATAAGGATGATCTGTATGATATATATTTGTACCTATTTCTCAAATTGAGCTGAGCATACCCACCATCTGATGCTATGTAAGCAGCCACCCATTCATGTAAATCTTGATGCAGTGTGAATATAAAAACGTAACACAAATATACAAACATATCTGGAGGTCAAGAATATCTGAGGCTTTTCCCATCATTCATAAATCTTATTACTAAGGGATAATAAATAATATGATGTCGGAAGCTAGAACATGTAAAAATATATTCTGGGAAGGAATGAATGGAGTTGGGCAGGGAAGAGGGTGAGGAAAGTGGAGGAAAGACTAATAATAAAAGAAAAATTAAAGGAAGATATAAGGAATGGAATGATATAAGGAGAGGTAGACAAGAAGGAGGAAAGAGAGAAAAGGATAATGGCAGGAAAGAAAAGGGAAAGACAGGAAGGAGGAATATGGAAGAGGTAAAGAGAAAAATAAAAGGAAGGGAGGGAAAAGAAAAGCCAAAAGTTGCTTTCCATTGTAACTATGCCCCATACATCAGACTAACAAATAAGAGCGAGGATTTCCACATATTTTAATACCATGGAAACAGGCCTTCCAAGCTCCCTAATCTTTCTGCCTATTTGAATGCCAGTGTTTTCACCCTGCTTGACATTTCACCATGTTACTCTTAAGAACTGTTATTCCTTGGGGCTTTCTGAATATCTCTGGTTGTGCTTGGTTGGCCCACCCAATTTCCAAGCTATGCAAACATCTTTCTCTTGCCAATCCTTGCTTGAGATTTAACTTCAGAAGAGTACATTATCCTTAAATGAGCAGCCTTTGTGTTCCTTTCTGTTGCTGCCTGGCGCTATTCCTTTGTACTTCTGGAACGACAGTCAATATTGCAAAGGATATTTTCCCATAAGCATGAAGACTTGATACAAACAAATAACCTGGACAATTTTCAAACATTTGCAAGCGTTAGTTTAGTTGTAATTTTTTCCTCTGTAAATACAAACTGTAGAAATGATCCAAACCTTAGTTTCATGTAATTCAATGGTGAATGAATTTTCTGAGTATTTGGCAGGAGCCTTTAAGAAAACAAAACATTTTCTAACGAGAAATCTGAAGTGATGTCTGCAGGCACAATTGTGTCAGGCTTTATTTTGCTGTGCACAGCAATATAAAAGAGAGCAAAGATCACCATCTCATAGACAGGCATGCTAGTGGATAAATACATATCTTGGGTCACGTCCTGGAAAGTTTAAAGCAGAATGTTTAGAAGGTTATAGGAATTAAGTTATGGCTAAAACACAAGTTGCAGTTTTAAATGTGAGGTTTAGGATAAAGATCTTCTTCGACAAAGTGTCTTCATGAAAGATCTGAGTTCTGGGTGATAGACTGGCCACGAGGTTCATATGAAGTGCAGTCTAAGACTAGAGTAATAGTTGGCATGAGATAAATAATGGGGACCATATGACCAGTCACTGATACTTGCAAGGACCTAGCACTGACTATATTTAATATGGTAAATCATGAAATCATGTCAAGAAAGGAATTAGTCAAGCTTTCAGGTATGTGCAACCTGTGACCTATGGGACTTGCAGAATAGAATACCTAAATGCAGCCCAACACAAAGCAAAACTTTTCTTAAAGTACTATGACATTTTTTGTGAAAGATTTTGGTAACTTGATTGTGCAGCTCTTGAGCATAAACTTTGTAGATGACAATGATTCACTGCAATGTTGAAAGATAAGACATACATGAAAGAGTCTAAGGCTTAAACCAACATGGAGGCAGTGGAATAGCAAGAGAATTTTGAGTGCCTGACGTGTGTTGAGAGGATGTGCTGACATATTAGTTCAAAGACCTCATTTACGTTAACTGAACAAATAGAAAAACAAGAGTACCAGCAACTATGATGGACATCAGATATAAAGATGGGTAGGGTGAAGCAAGAGAGAGTCTGACTTCATGTATGAAGATGAAAAGGGTGTGGGAGAAATATCCATGTTCTAGCGAGTTTCATCTTAATGTGTGAGTCCTTGATGGAAATTTAAAATGAGACATATGTGGAAAACATGGTGATAGTAGAAGGCTCCTTAAAATGCCAGGACCACATGATAATTCAAAAATCAACTTCTTGATGATCTAGGTATTTGCAGCAGCAGTCATCCATGTTGGAGGATGGAACTTCACTGCAGCCATGGCTTATGAACACAATGATTTGCACGTGTTGTCAGTCCACAGAGCCTCAGCAAACACTGCCTGAAACACCTCACCTCAGACTCAGTCTCTGGATCTTATGGTTTTCAGGACTATTACCACACACACAGTGTTCTGCTCATAGTGAAACATTAGCAGTTTTAATATGGAAGAGAGTCATTTTCCTCTCAGTTCTTGACATAGAAGTATCAACTTACCATAGCTTTGAACATTGTTATGAAAGAATGTTGATTTTAAAATGTTATTTGAGATGCTAACTTGAATTTCAAAAGGAAAAAAATCAATAAATTAATGTTGGCTTGAAATTAGAGTAGAATTTCTAACAATTTCTTAAATGGTCCAAATCACACTTCTGCCATTTTGTACTACATATTTATGAAAATCAGTACATTCAGCATTGATGATTATAAAAATAAATATTAATCAACTCTGAAAAATATTGAGGATACTCTGTTCCACAGCATCAAATATCTAGCCAAGATTTACTCCTTTGTATAAAATAAACAAACGTATACAACATAGTATGTAAGCTTTCCTTACCTTTAACAAATGGCAAAATTATGTTGTTAAAAATTGCTTTAAAATAAGTATTTTTAAAATTTTTATCATTGTTTGACTTTTATACCTATCTTATATACATATATGTGGAATAATATAAAATATTTCCCAAACTAAATGGGGGTCACAAGTGAAGAAAGTAATAAAAATCATGGCTCATATGCACAGAGTAAACAATCAAGTTACTGCATGCCATTAAAAAGAAATCCACCTTAAGTATTCACACATATCCATTACAGGCAGATGCATGATACTTTAAGCCTTCAGAATGAGTTACATCACAAAGAGAATGTGTACAGACTGTGTATAAACCATTTTCCTGAAACAAATGCCTATTGACCCTGCTTTTCCTCTTGACTGATGCACCCTATTGGGCACTGCCAAATGTTAGGTGCTGCAGTATCTGAGATATGATCTTCAAGCTGAAGAGATGTTTACAATTATGTGTGCTGTGTTCACAAGTATAGAATGGTTTTGAAAAGCAAAAAGAGACTACTTCACAAATTACCATTTCTTGTTGTAGCTCCTTTAGGCCTACTACAGAAAGAATACCAAAATGCTCATAAGGGAAAATACAACCTGCCCAGGTAAAGGGTAATTTTCCAGCCATATTCTAGAGGAAAGGTCTTACTCCAAGCATGCCCAGCTGCTGACAGATGGAATGGAATATTTTTTGCCACAGACTTCTTTTAGACCGCACCATGCTAATCATGGCTGGTTGGCATCATTTCTGCACAGGGCTCAGCCTGAGCAGCTTGGGGGATGTGCCAATTAAGCTGCTTTAAGTTTTCCCTTGAGACCAGAAAATAATTGTGTTCCAGGAGAGAAGCTCTGGAGAAGGAAGAGTGTAGTCATTTTGAAAAGCATGGTGCATTGCCTCTGTTCCCTCCTCTGCCAGCAGAAATAAAGCCTTCCTGCACCTGTCTCATAGGAAGCCAAGCTGCAGCAACTCCAGGAATCACCAGCTACCTGTTCACCTTGCAGAAATAGAGCAGCATCTTGTGGCTCTGAGAGGGTTTTTTTTCCAGTCCTTCCTCTTCCTTTCTAGAGGCATAAATTGAGTTCCTTTCAGTCATGTTGAGAGGAATCTAATTGTGTAATTCATTCCATGCAGACTTTTCCACCTTTAACAATTTTGTCCTTGTTGAAAGCAAAAGCCAATTTTACCCTGATTGAACTAATACAGTGTTTTGTGCAAACACAACCTCTTTATCTGAGAAGATCAAAGTCATTATTTCTAATACTCTTTCACAGCAACCTGCAAAGTATGTAGGAGGTGAGTCTTATGATTCATAGCAGATGGGAAGGCAGATCACAGCACAGATGAGAATAGATCTAGCTATTCTGACTCTTAGATAATTCTTTTATGACTTTGGTCTCATCGCCACTTTCCTCCCCTCCTTCTTCTTTCCTTTATATACACATATGATATATACATATTACTTTATATACAGATATGATATATATATATATGGATGTGGTTATAGATAAGATAGAGATAGAGATGATATAGACATAGATATATAGAGATAGAGATAGACAGAGATAGATAGATGTAGATGCTTGCCTTGTAGAAATTGGTCCTCTACAAAGCAATGCATATTCTTGACCAGCCACACTTTCTGTATGCTTATCAGTATCTACTCACTTACCTGAACATTGCAGCCAGCTATTTTCTTGAGCATGGCATGGAAACTACTCATGAAAATCAATATCAAAGGCATCCAGGTTGACCAGTCATCATCTTGCCACTGCCTTCTAGCATCGTGGTACTTGCAAATGCTCAATAAATGTTTACTCAGCAAATGTACAGACATCTCTAATGAGATTAAACTATTAATAGCATGATAATTTTGTAGACAAACTCAAACATTGTGCTTTAGCAAAAGAAAATTTGCATATGTGTTCTTCACGCACTCATTTATGTATTCATTCTACAAATACTGACTGGCTGCACGCAATGTGCGAGTCTCTAGTTAGGTGCTGGATTTTTTTTAAGTAATCAGAAATATCATGCTCACAAGATAATATCCTTGGAGAGAGATAGATAATATAAAAATAAAGTGCTTAAACACAGCCACAGATATATACATGGAGCATTGAATAATGTCATTGTGCCAGTAAATTAAAGGAATATAGGTATACAAACTTGGAGTTTTGAAATCTCTCAAAAATGTATGGAAGACCTTGGAAACCCCTGATCACACATCAAATTCTTTTAGGGACAACCAACAACTTTTTATTCAATCTGAAGATCTCTCATGGGAAAGAAAAATGTTCTGCAAACATGGTAAAAATATCTATAACTGAGAATATCACAGGTCTTAGGGAGGAACATACTACTGATATTAGGCTAAATTTATATGCAGCCAAACTTCATTCTAAACATTTATATCTACATCTTTAGAATAGAGTTGTAATTTTCTTTGAATAACAAAGAAGTTTCTTTTTCCAAGAGGTAATGGAAAGTATAGAGACTCATTACTGATCAAAATACTGAGAATCCCATAATATGGGAACATCATGGAAAATCAAGCAATAGTATATTAAGCGCTGAACAATGGGAAGTCTTGTGAAATGATGTGTTCTCTATATGAGCTAGTTGATGTAATCATGAACAGACAGCAGCTATGGCTATCTGCATAGGGCCTGCACACCCACAAAATGGGAAAAATGCATGAAAGTAGGATTCAGACGAGCTGAGAAGAAGTGGGTCTATACAAACAGGAAGAGGATAAGCTAGGGTCACAGGGTAAATATGCTCACAATACATTGCATACTTGCACAGAACTGTCAAAATTAAATCTAAAAGCAATAATTTTTGGATATTGCTATAAGTTTTGTTCCCCTATTGAGATTTCTAGTACTATGATCCACTCTACCAGATTGGACAAAAAATAAGAGATGCCTTAGTGAGTGGTCCACTTGCTAAAGATCCATGTTTGGTTTCAAGCAGCCACACTGGGAGACTCATAATATTCAGTTACTGCAGCTCCTGGGGATCTGATACATCTCTCCAGGCACCTGCACTCATGTACACACCACACACATACACGAAAAATCCTAAGACTCTGGTAATAATTTGTGAATAAAATAATAGTGTGCCTTTACTGATTTAATTTTGAAAGAAGATGAGGATGAGACTGGTTAAAGACAGGAACTATGGAATCAAATGAATATCACCACTGTTAATCACCAGGCATCACTGACTTAAAATTGGGCTTTGTATCAGCAACACTAGATTTCCTTTTGGGCTCTATGATGTGGAGTGCCCGGTATGTGGACATTCCATTAGCATAAAGTCATGAATTCCCTTTTAGTCTTTCTGTGATCACTCAGCTTGAGTTAAAGTCATATCCATTAACAGCTTAGAGATGTTGGGAACTTTTTAGAACATTGGTTGGGTAGGCCATTCAGAAAGCATAATTAAATAAAGGTCTTCAGAGACTTTGAAAACAGGACTCATTCCACAGAAAATGCTACCATAAAGGCAGCTGTACTCTATTAAGGGAAAAACAAAGTTGGAAATCAGAAAGGATGAGGTATGGTATAGATCAATAAGATTCATTTTCATATTTAATGCCCTTACGTAAGACCCTAAGTAACAACTTTAGAAGTACTTTGTTCATTGCTTCTTAGCTTTTCAAGACAGGATTCCATATGCCCTCACTAACTTCACACTCTTTACACAACCAAAGATAAACTTTCACACCTGATTCACCTGCCTCCATCTTTTAAGTACTGGGATTACAAACGTATACACCATTATACCAGTTAAAACCTTTTTCAGCGAAATCTTTTAGCCCTCAAATTCATCTGGAGTTCTTTAGCTTTGTGTCATCTTGTAGTTATGTGACAGTAACTTCAGCTTCTCTGGCATGTACCTAAGCCTCCAGCTCTTATGGCATTGCCTTTAGGAGTCTCTGAGATGCTTCCAGCAGTCTCATCAGCTTCTCTGCCATTTATCACTGTAGTTTTCTCCATGACAATTGCTACCAGAATGGCTGCCTGAGGACCATGTCTTCAGTGCACCCTTGATTCTGAAACTTGGGGAGTACTTTTGGTGCTTTAGTTAGTGTGTTCTCCCTATATGTTCGCAGTACAGATAAGTCTTGTCATCGTCTATTCCCAGGACTACGCAATGGTAGATTCAGAAGAAGAGAAACTGTAGAATAAATATATATGACCCAAATATATAAATTCTTTTTGCAGCTTTGACATTGTCTTAATTGGCTTCAGCTCTCAACTTAACACTGCCTTAGAATCATCTGAAGAATGTTCAATTGAAGGAATGCCCAGATCAGGTGGGCCTAAGGCCATGAGTAAGAGAGACTTTTTTGACCAATGATTGATGTCATGGAGAGCATCCTATGTGAGCAGTGTCATCCCTGGACAGGTGTGCCTGAGCTGTGAAAGAAAGCTACCTGAAAATTATCCAGTGAGAGAACCAGAGAGTAAGCCCTCAAGCAGTATTCTTTAATGATTCTTGTTTCCAATTACTTCCCTAACTTCCCTCAGTGATGGATTGTAACCTGGAAGTATAAGCCTAATATCCCCTTTCCTGCTGAAACTGATTTTGATTATAGCATCAGAATGAAACTAAAACAGACATCTATTAGGGGAATTAGGATTCCTTTCTAGTTTCTTTATGTCTGTGCAGATATATCTGGTGGTCACAATGGTTCCAAAAAAAGGGGGAGAGCTGCAACAAGAGAGAAAGAACAACGCATGCCAAAGGCAGCTGGGGATCAGCTGGCCAGATTGTGATGGGCTTGGCACATACTTTGCAAGGAGAAAAGTATGCACAGTAAGTCAACTTACTATGTGAAAATGTGGGTCCAAAACCTTATAGATTGGGATACAGACACTAAAGACACGATCTCTGCACATTTTAGAGATGTTAATTCAAGACTGAGAGAATAAAGGAGATTTTGATCAGTTTTCTTTTTTTTCATGAACTTGAAGGAAATACCCAGTCATCTGATGCTGGCACTACTCTGTATATATGTTAAGACCAGTTATTGGTGAAAGTCTTCTGTATCAAAGACTGTAACTGTATTCAAATTCATGGTTTCCACTAACAACAAGAAAAGCTTATCCAGAACTACATTCAGATGTATGACTATGCACGACATCCTACCCAGTGGGTTGAACAACACCAGAACCTCATTCCCTCTATTTAGTTCATCTTTTATTCTTCGTCTTTCCCTGAAGTCTTCCTTTCATCTCAATGGTGTATCAAAAAAGTATGTTACATTCTTTTCTTGGATTATTTTTTAAAACTAATAAAAGTAAAAGTAAACCTAAAAAAAATAAAGATTATGTCTTGGAAAGTTGTCTGTTGTATAAATACGTTACAAAACAATTGGAAACTTCAAAGGCTATATGACTACAAGAAAAAAGACTCTCTCCTTAACAGGATAGTCACAGAGAATACTGCTAATATATTAGAGTATTAACAGGTTGTAGGCAGTTAAATCAGATATGGGCAAAAAATAATCAATAAAATCAATGAAACTTTGATATATATTGAAGTGGAAAATGATGATAACAAATAGAATAGGTTTCATAAAAATTAATGTCTTACTGAAATCAGAGACAAAGTTTAGGAATAAATTAGATTACTGTAATGAAATTCATTTCCTCTATGTAAATTTGTCAATCTTGCCAAAATTTGATTAAAACATATTTTTATATAGACAGAGAGTTTATGAATACATAGCTCCTGAGAGGCTACATGGGTAGGAATTAGAGCAGTCTTTGTCTAGCAATATTTTCTGGCTTTTGTACACCTATACTCCCATGCATATAAGTTTTTCATTAAGATGGAATTAAATCAATAAGACTGATACAGTTAATAACTCATTTGTATTTCAACGAAAGAATACATTTCTCCTGATAGTGGTGTGCTAGTCCTATGGTTTGAATTATGCTCCTCTAAAATTCATATATTGAGTCCCTCCTACTACTACTTCTAAACGTGATTGTATTTAAATATGAGACTTTAAGGAAGTCATTCAGTTAAACTGGGATTTATAGTGTGATCCCCCATCCATATTTCATAACACACATTCAAATGTGCAAAAGCATTATGATACACATATAAGTGTGCAGTGAAATTACCATAGGATTGAAATGACCGTCATGGGACTGATGAGATGTACCAATAGTTAAAGATGCTTGCTACCAAGCCCAGTGACTTGAGTTTGACTCCAGAACCTCGACTCAGAAAGGTTGTCCTCTGATCTCCACTAATGCACAATAACCCATATTCCTATACATCTGCACACAGACACACACATTTAAATAAATAAACAATCAAAAAACAAACAAAGAATATTTTTAAGAGATACTCATTTTCAAGCCAAGAAAAAAGTCTCAGAAGAAGTAAAACCTTTTGATATCTTAAGCTTGCACTTCTAGCTTCCAGAACTGGGAAAAAAATTGTATGCTATTTTGTTATAGTAGCCTTAATAAACTAATAGACCTGGGTAACATAGAGCATGTCGTTCACCTACAACAGCTAAAACAAAGAGAGAGAGAGAGAGCAAATTGGAAATGCAACCAGAAAACAGAAAAAATATCCAAAGAACATACAAGATATATGCTGTTGAACTTGATATTTGGAGACAGTTGTCACCAAGACTCCATAAAGATGATTGTGAAGTTTAGAAGCTGAGGAGAATGTTTGGTGACTTTAGAGTGATAGAGGAGATAATTAAAGTTTGTCTTCTGCCAACAATTGGAACCCAAGAGACTATCCCCTTCAAGCATGTCAACCTTTAAAAAAAATCTGTTTATCATCTATCTGTTTGTCTGCCTGTCTGTCTATCTAGTGTAGTGAGATGCACATCTACACATGTGGTGGACAGAGGACAATTTACAGGACTTGGTTCTCTCCTTCAATCATGTGGGTAACAGGGACCACACTCAGGGCACCAGGCTTGGTGGCAGATGCCTTTTCCAATAAGCTTAAGAATAAAAGTGCTAGGCCAGTAAGATGTCACCATGTCCACCCTTTTAAAACTCAGACACAGTTGTCATATACAGAGCTCATGAGTAAGAACTGAGCAATGAACTTATAAGAAAGTTGTGAAACTATCATAACTATTTAATAAGTTCATGATTTTTGCACTGAGCCATATCTGTAGCTTAGTTATATGTGGCACACAGGCTTCAACTAGGAAATACCTCCATGGTAAGCCATAAGAATACCAACATTCATAACAAGCAGGTCAGCTTGGAATCTGATGATTTCTTCCAACAGCTAAGATCTTTCCAGAATTCCTGTGTACTTTTCAAAAGTCATGTGTGTTCTCATTGAAGAAATGAAATACCATTGTAGCAATTATTAAATCAGCTTTAAATTTGGTCATATTCTATATCTAGCACTCAATCAAAATTGATAAGTTTAAATCCAGATTTGGTAACATATACCCTTAATCAAAGCACTAAGAAGGCAGAAGCAAGTGGATCTCTGTAAATTCAAGGCCATCTTGATCTACACAGGGAGTTCCAGAATAGCCAAGGTTATGTAATGACATTGTGTCCCAAATAAATAAGTAAATAAATAAATAAATAAATAAATAAATAAATGTCATTTAGTAGAAAATGTATGTCAATGGATAGCGTAAGAAAATAAGTATTTAGATAAAGATGCAATATGAGAAAAGATCAGATATGATTAGCACATCTGAGAAACTAAAAATATTAAGCCAGGTGTCCTGGTACATACTTGCAATTTTAGCACTCAGGAGTTGTGGGCATGGGTATCAAGATTTGGAGGTCAGCCTTAGTCACATAGTTTGAAGCCAGTCTGGGCTATGCGAGACCCACCTTAAAAAAAATAAAAATAGAAAGGCTTTAAAAATCCCCGAGAAACTTAAAAGAACCAAACATAAATTCTGTAACACACATGCATGTAAATTAAGCCCACTAACTTAGTTTAGCAAAAGTTTAGACCCACATGAAGATAAAATAGGTGAGTTAGAAGGTAGGCAAAGAAAAAAAAATGTTCAAAATAAATCATCAAAAGATAAAGCATGTAAACTAGATCTTGTTAGGAAGGAAAAGGGAAGCAGAATTTCCCAAAACTGACAAAGAACATCAAGGTATGATACCAAAATGATATAAAAATATAACCAACTTAAATTAAAAGAAATATATAAATATTATATATATGTGTATACTACCCTATATATGTATGTGTGTGTATATATGTATACACACACACACACACATATGAATGACAACTACTTTAGACTGATCTTCCTGAAGGACACAGGAATTGAACACTTCTGCTTTGGTTTTATACCCACCCAGGAAGGTCCATTAGTCAGGAATCTCCAGAAAGAAAAAGAAACAAGTTCTGCCGTCAAATATGAGAGAGCTGGAAGAGCCAGTGATGTAGTGAAATCCAAGCCCAAGGTCTTGATGCTGAGAAAATGCTGATGCCCAAGAGCAGTAGAAGATGAATGCCTCAGCCTAGAACTTACCTTTCCTCTAACTCTTTTTCTCTGTGAAGAGGTATGGTGGATGGGGCAATATGACATTGTTTGAAAGCAGATCTTTTTAGTTTTCTGATTTAGCAACTAATCTCTTTTAGAGACATCACAATGAACATACTTACAAATATTTTACTAGTATTCCTTAACTTATTCAAATTGATACATACAATGAATCAACAAAGGGCTGAGCAAACAGGTCATTCAGTAATTTTCTTGCTTTGAAGAAGGACCTTTGTTTTCTAGAACCCATGCTTTAAAAAGCTAGACATGCTGGTAGTTGAAATCCTAGTTTGGGGAAAACAGATTGATGGGTTCTTGAAGCTTGCTGTCTAGCCAGCCTAGTCAACTTGGTACTTGGTAAGTTCCAGTCCAATAAATGATAATGATTTGAAAAAATAAGACCAATGTGCCTGAAGAGCAACATTGGAGGTTTTCCCTTAGCCTCAAGGCGCACCTAAACACGCACACACCCCATGTGCACACACACTCACACTAATCGTCGCAGATGTGAATTCTCTCTACATTTCTATAAACACACTATAAAATCAACAGGATCTTTTAACAATTGTGGAAATGCTACAGTAAAAGTTAAAGACATATAACAAGTTTTGTGTTAGGATGCTACATTTGCAACTGTGTACCTAATTGAAGGTACCTGAAGGCCAAAGTTACATGACATGAAGTCCAAGAGAACTTCACTAACTCAGCAAACATATTATCTACAAAGAAAAGCAAAAAGCAAGCAATCAAAGAAAAATCTCCTAACATCATTTTGGACTTCTGTGTCTACTCTCCTCTTTATGAAGTAATAGCCTCCATGTGTCTTGCAGAATGGATCTGTGAGAGTAATACCCATCTGATGCCACTGTAATGATAATACTGTATTGGAGCTTGTGTCTAAGTAGTATTGGGGACATGGAGAGAGTAAATCTGGCTTACTCTTTCTATTATGTACAAGTTTATCCCCACAAGACACAAATGCACTGTCCAAGTTATGCCAATCACCATCAAAGCGTGTCCTCAGGGCTGTGTGAAACATTTTGGGGAACAGATGAAGGCTTCATTCTTGCCCACTGGGAGCGTATGATCTGTAGTTTAAATTATTCCCATTTGTTTGGCTACTGACTGTTTCTCTGACGTTTGCCAATTCATCTATGTGTGAAGTTATTTTTTTTTAAAGTGGAATGTCAGGCAGTTCCTAAATAGCTGGGAGAAGAAAAGCTGAGCAGGGAGCTATGGATGATGGCCTCAGCTGAGCCTGCTGCGGATGGTGACATGCTCAAATATTCCCATCCATCAAAAGTCGGCAGGTGCTGGGAGCTGCCTCTATCTTTATCTTTCCTATAATGAAGACAGTGAAAGTAATTCTAAATTAGTAATAACATCAGCTTTGCAACAGACAACTGTTAGTGAAGACATCTTGTTCCTGAGTCCTCTACCTTTAGAGGGCCATCATTTGCACACAGCCTGCTTTGAACCTCTAGTTTATATGTATACCATAGTTAGAGAGAAAAATTATAGAAAGGGAAATGAGTTGTACTGGGAGTAAATTTTGATCAAAAGGAAGATTGTCATATAAAGTCTGCTCATACCAAATTCCAGATCCACGCTGCCATTGTCCCATCGTTGTTGAGAGTAGTACCAGCCAATAAAAAATCTCTTGAGTAGTGACATTTTTTCCTCCTTGCAGCCTGGGATGATTAATAACAATTGTCAACTTCTCAGAATTCAGCCTCACCTAGGAGAAAATGTTCTGAGCATGTCTGTGAAACACTTTTCAGATTGGGCTAAATTAAAGAAGGAAAACCCACCTCCAGTGTGAGCAGGAACATTCTATGGGCTTTGATCATAGATGCAATCAAAGGAGGAGCAACTGAGCACCAGCTTCCTCCATCCTCTGCTCCATGGCTTGAATTGAATGCAACAAGCTGCCTCACAAACCTAACCTCATGCCTTCACCAGGATGGACTATATACCTCAAACTGAGAGCCAGAAAAAAAAAAACCTGTTCCTTCTTCTGTGGCCTCTTATCAGGTTATCTTGTCACAACAGCAAGAAAAGCAACTATCACATGCCTGTATATTGCTTGCAGGCACTAGTCTAGCAGTACTGAATGCCCTAATATTCACAAGAAGCATTTTCCACATTATGAACTACTTCAAGCATCGCAGAAAACAATAGAAAATAGTACAATGAACACTCATAAAATTGGCTCATTAAAATAATATCTTTGCATCATTACTTCAGTTACATTATTTTGAAGAAATAAATCGATACAGTTACAACTTCAATCTTACATACTTGCCTCCCAGTTCCATTTTATCCTTCTGAAAGATAATCATTATCCTAGTTTGGGTGTTTAATTGGCCCCAACAATGCTTTCATTTTTAACTATCTCAGGGCATGTAACCATGAACAGTAAATTAAACTTTATAGATACGGCATGAAACTATAAATGTCATTCTACAGCTCTTATTTTTTTTCACTCACCATTTTCCATGATTTATACATATTGATGCATTAAGTTCTAATTCATTCTTTTTACTTGTATTTTTCCACCTTAAAAATATGCTGAAATGTATGTATTCATTCTGCCATGGATACTTGGGGATTTCCTAGCATGTAAGGCAGAAATACTCTTAAACTTATCTCCTTGTGGACACAAATGAGGATTTTTTTTTCTTCAAAGCATACATAGATATGTAACTTCAAGGTCATAAAATGAGTATCTCTTCTTCTTTAACATTCCCAATTCTCTGAAGGAGAGATCATGTCCCTCCAAAGAAGGGACACCGTCTCCAAATACGTATTTGTTAGCCTGGGTAGATGTTTCAAGACCAAACAAGCAGGCACATCAAAATCCTGGTCAGGTCAAAAATTCTAGCCTGAAGAAGTCACACCTTCACCAGCAATCCTTGCAACAGTATAAGCTGACCTCTGTCTGAAAAAAAAAAAAAAAGAAAAAAGAAAAGAAAAAAGCCTGACATGGAGCTGGAATGAGCTGAGGCTTCTGCAAGACAAAATGACTAATCCTAGTTTACATGATGCAGAAGACAAGTGATTAAATAGCTGATGTGTATCAAAAGCCAATCTGAGCATCAGCCTACTTGGTTACCTAATTGGACCATATTCTATAAAGTTTAATTAGATTGTCACTGGCCAGCCCCTAGAGTTTTATTAATTTAATGACATCAAAATTAAACAGGCCTAGTTTTCCAATAAAAATGAGTCTAGTTGTCTTTGAACAAGAGTATCCATACTCTCAATTACATCCCCGAGGGAGCAGCATCACTGTCTTTGTCTTTGACCCCAAAAGAGATAAAAATCATATTGGAAGTAGAAGCCACTACATAGAGATGGGCAAGTATTCAGAGGGAATGAAAGAAGCAGATGTGTGGCTACCCTGGGATTTGACAACGTAACGTGCTTGCCCCCTGCCACATGGATGCAAGCTCATATTTACCATTCTCTGAAACCTACAGCAGATACCTAACTTTTCTAGGCCTCAGTTTCCTCATTTGTAAAATGAGGAAATAATGATAGTTATTCAATGGATATGTTGTAAGAAATAAATAAGGAAAAGGATTAAACACTTACTGGCACTTAGCAACAGGTATCAAAGCATCTGCTCTGCTAGTTACTCTGTATTATAGGAGAAGGCTGTATATAGAAGAAAAGTAGAATATTCCTATACCAGGGGACAGATCCAAATGTCACTGGCAAAGAAATCAATGGATCTAGCATCAAACATGCTTTCTTCCTAAGTCTTGGCATCAATGTCATCTGTCAATGTGTAAACCCTTCAGAATGCAACGGTACATGTAGAGTTCCATGCTTCTGTGTTTCCCATCTATTTCCTACCTCACTCAGGCTTCTAAGACACAACACAAAGAAGCACAAACCACCATGGCAAGATCAGGACATGTGGAATTAGAAAAGTACAAGAAACAGATAAGATCAATATTTTCTCTACACTCTGATTTAGTTTGCTAGGAGAAAAAAAGATAGTCACTGTGACTTGAGGGGAAAATGTCCCCTCCATAGGCTCATGTGTTTGAAGAGTTGGTCCTCAGGAGTTAGCCCTGTTTGGTAAGATTGTGGAACCCTGAGGCGGTGTAGCACCACTAGAAAAAGTGGGTCTATTTATAAAAGAAACTTTACTAAAGATCAAAGCACACATTGCACCTCACACAATAAGAGTGGAAGACTTGAACACTTCACTCTCAGCAATGGGCAGATCATGGAAACAGAAACTAAGCAGAGACACGGTGAAACTTAGAGAAGTTATAAACCAAAAGGATTTAAAAGATATCTACAGAAGATTTCATCCTAAAACAAAAGAATATATCTTCTTCTTAGCACCTCATGATACCTTCTCAAAAATAGACCATATAATTGGCCACAAAACAGGCCTCGATAGATACAAGAAGATCGAAATAATCCCATGCAACCTATCAGATCACCACGGACTAAGGCTGTTCTTAAATAACAGCAAAAACAACAGAAAGCCCATATACACGTGGAAACTGAACAACTCTCTACTCAATTATAACTTAGTCAAGGAAGAAGCAAAGAAAGAAATTAAAGACTTTTTAAAATTTAATGAAAATGAAGGCACATCATACCAAAACTTATGGGACACAATGAAAACAGTGCTAAAAGGAAAACTCATAGCTCTATGTGCCTACAAAATAAAATGAGAGAAAGCATACACTAACAATTTGACAGCACACCAGAAAGCTCTAGAAGAAAAAGAAGAAAATACACTCAAGAGGAGTTGGCAGCAGGAAATAATCAAACTCAGAGCTGAAAACAATCAAGTAGAAACAAAAAGAACTATACAAAGTATCAAAAACATCAGGAGCTGGTTCTTTGAGAAAATCAACAAGATAGATAAACCCTTAGCCAGACTAACCAGAGGGCAGAGAGACAGTATCCAAATTAATAAAATCAGAACTGAAAAGGGAGACATAACAACAGAAACTGAGGAAATTCAAAAAATCATTAGATCCTACTACAAAAGCCTATACTCAACAAAACTGGAAAATCTGGATGAAATGGACAATTTCCTAGACAAATATCAGGTACCAAAGTTAAATCAGGAGCAGATAAACCACCTAAACAATCCCATAACCCCTAAAGAAATAACAGCAGTCATTAAAAGTCTCCCCACCAAAAAAAGCCCAGGACCAGATGGTTTTAATGCAGAATTCTATCAGACCTTCCAAGAAGACCTAATACCAATTCTCTTCAAACTATTTCACAAAATAGAAACAGAAGGAACACTACCCAATTCATTCTATGAAGCCACAATTATGCTCATATCTAATCCACGCAAAGACCCAATAAAGAAATAGAACTTCAGACCAATCTCCCTTATGAATATCAATGCAAAAATACTCAATAAAATTCTCACAAACTGAATCCAACAACACATCAAAACAATCATCCATCATGATTCCTTTATCCCAGGAATGCAGGGATAGTTCAATATATAGAAATCCATCAACATAATCCACTATATAAACAAACTCAAAGTAAAAAAACACATGATCATCATACTAGATGCTGAAAAAGCATTTGATACAATTCAACATCCCTTCTTGGTAAAAGTCTTAGAAAGAAAAGGAATTCAAGGCCCATACCTAAACATAGTAAAAGCAATATACAACAAACCAGTAGCCATCATCTAACTAAATGAAGAGAAACTTGAAACAATCCCACTAAAATCAGGGACTTGACAAGGCTGCCCACTCTCTCCCTACCTATTCAATAAAGTACTCAGAAAGTCTTAAGAAGAGCAATTAGACAACAAAAGGAGGTCAAAGGGATACAAAGTGGAAAGGAAGAAGTCAAAATATCCCTATTTGCAGATGATATGATAGTATACTGAAGTGACCCCAAAACTTCCACCAGAGAACTCCTAAACCTGATAAACAACTTCAGCAAAGTGGCTGGATATAAAATTAACCCAAACAACTCAGTAGCCTTCCTCTATGTGAAACATAAACAGGCCGAAAAGAAATTAGGGAAATGACACCCTTCACAATAGTCACAAATAATATAAAATACCTTGGTGTGAATCTAACCAAGCAAGTGAAAGACCTGTATGACAAGAACTTCAAGTTTTTTGAAGAAAGAAATTGAAAATCTCAGAAGATGGAAAGATCTCTCATGGTCATGAATTGGCAGAATTAATACAGTAAAAATGGTCATCTTGCCAAAAGCAACATACAGATTCAATTCAATCCCGATCAAGATCCCAATTCAATTCTTCACAGAGTTAAAAAGAGCAATTCTCAAATTCATTTGGAATAACAAAAAACCCAGGATACTGAAAACTATTCTCCACAATAAAAGAACTTCTGGGGGAATCACCATCCCTGACCTTAAGCTGTACTACAGATCGAGAGTGATAAAAAAAAAAAAAAAAACTCTGCATGGTATTGGTACAGAGTTAGGCAAGAAGATCAATGGAATTTTGTTGAAGACCCAGAAATGAACCCACACACCTATGGTCACTTGATCTTTGACAATGATGCTAAAACCATCCAATGGAAAAAGAGATAGCATTTTCAACTAATGGTGCTGGTTCAACTGGAGGTCAGCATGTAGAAGAATGCAAATCCATCCATTCTTATCTCCTTGAACAAAGCTCAAGTCCAAGTGGATCAAGAACCTCCACATAAAACCAGATACACTGAAACTAATAGAAAAGAAAGCAAGGAAGAGCCTCGAACACGTGGGTACAAGGGAAAATTTCCTCAACAAAACACCAATGGCTTATGCTCTAAGATCAGGAATTGACAAATGGGACCTCATAAAATTGCAGTTTCTGTAAGACAAAGGACACTGTTAATAGGACAAAAATGGCAACCAACAGATTGGGAAAAAAAATCTTTACTAATCCTACATCCGATAGAGGGCTAATATCCAATGTATACAAAGAACTCAAGAAATTAGACTCCATACAATCAAATAACCTTATTAAAAATGGGATACAGAGCTAAAAAAAAAAGAAAAGAAAAGAAAAAACCTTCTCAACTGAAGAAACTCAAATGGTCCAAAAGCACCTAAATGAGATGTTCAACATCCTTACTCATCAGGAAAATGCAAATCAAAAGAACCCTGAGATTCCACCTCACACCAGTCAGAATGGCTAAGATCAAAAACTCAGGTGATAGCAGATGCTAGTGAGGATGTGGAGAAAGAGGAACATGCCTCCACTGTTGGTGGGATTGTAAGCTGGCACAACTGGAAATCAACCTGGCGGTTCCTCAGAAAATTGAACATAGTATTACCTGAGGACCCAGCTATACTACTCCTGGCCATATACCCAAAAGATGTTCCAACATATAACAAGGACACATGCTCCACTATGTTCATAGCAGCCTTATTTATAATAGCCAGAAGCTGGAAAGAACCCAGATGTCCTTCAACAAAGGAATGGATACAGAAAATGTGGCACATTTACACAATCAGCTATTAAAAACAAAGAATTCATGAAATTCTTAGGCAAATGGATGGAACTAGAAAATATCCTGAGTGAGGTAACCCAATCACAAAAGAACACACATGGTATGCGCTCACTGATAAATGTATATTAGCCCCAAAACTCTGATTCACAGACAACATAAAGCTCAAGAAGGAAGACCAAAGTGTGGGTGCTTTGGTCATTCTTAGAATGAGTAACAAAATACTTAGGGGAGCAAGTAAGGAGAAAATTGTGGATCAGAGACTAGAGGAAGGACTGTCTGGAGACTGCCCCACCTGAGGATCCAGCCCATGTGCAGTCACCAAATGCAGGCACTGTTGTGGATGCCAGGAAGTGCATGCTGACAAGAGCCTGATATATCTGTCTCCTGAGAGGCTCTGCCAGAGGCTGATGCTCACAACTAACCATTGAACTGATCATTGGGTCCCCAATGGAGGAGGTAGAGAGAAGACTGAAGGAGTTGAAGGGGCTTATGCCCCCATTGGAAGAGTGACAATACCAACTAATCAGATCTCTCAGGGTCTAAACTGCCAGCCTGTGAACATGCTTGGAGGGACCCATGGCTCCAGCTGTATATGTAGTGGAGGATGTCCTTGTCAGGCATTGGTGGGAGAGGAGGTTCTTGGTCCCATGAAGGCTAGATGCCCTAGTGTGGGGGAATTTGAGGGCAGGGAGGGGGTAGTGGGTGGATGGGTGGGGGCACACTCTCATAGTAACAGAAGTGGGGAAGGATACGGGGTTTGGGGGAGGGATGGGGAAAGGGGATAACATCTGAAATGTAAATAAATAAAATATCAAACAAAACGAAAAAAGAAAAAGTGGACCGTGGGTGGGTCCTAAAGCTTTATAACCACAAGTTACTTCCTGGTCTCTCACTCCAGAGTATGGATGTCATGTGTCCAGCCTGTATCCTCTTCATGGCACCATCCCTTCTCTACATCTGCCATGTCTTACTGACCATGATGGACAGATCCTTCTTGAAGTGTAAGCTAAAATAAATCCTTAATTTGTCTTTGTCAGCATAATTTATCACAGCAACAAGTAAAAGACATTGAGGAACCTCCATTTCTCTTATCCATCTGTCTGATCGCCAGGTACAACACTGAGTACTTGGCCAGTGTCTTGTATGTCTTAGCAATTTTATGAATGCTTTTGGTCATCTAGCATTCTTTTCTCTAATACTGGTCATCCTTACTTTTTTATTAGTTATTTTTTTATTTACTTCACATCTTGATCAAAACGTCCCCTCTCTACTCTCTACCAAGTCTCTCCTTCTCACCTCCCTGCCCCATCACCTCTCTTCCCTTTATCCTCAGAAAGGTGGAGGCCTCCCATGGATTTCAACCCACCTTGGCATATCAAGTTGCAGTAATACTAGGCACATCTTCTACTGAGGCCAAATAAGGCAGCCCAGTAAGAGGAAAGGATCCTAAAGGCAGGCAACAGAATCAGAGACAGCACCTGCTCCTGCTGTTAAGGAGTCCCACTTGAAAACTAAGTTACTGAACTGTTACATATGTACACGGGGCCTAGGTACTTTCTATGCATGCTTTCCAGTTGCTGGTTCAGTATTGGTGAGCGCCTATGGACCAGGATTAGTTGATTCTATAGATTTTCTTGTGGTGTTCTTGACCTTTCTGGCTCCTTCAATCCTTCTCTACACTCTCCCGCAGGATTCCTAATGTTTGGCTGTGAGTCTCTGCATCAGTTTCAATCACCTGCTGGCTGAAGCCTCTCAGATGAGGTATGCTAGGCACCTGTCCGAAGTTTTGGCAGAATATCATTAATAGTGGACTCTTTCTCATCACATGGGTCTCAAGCTGGGCCAGTCACTGGTTGTCCATTTCCTTAATTTCTGAACCATATTTACTCTGGACATCTTGTAGGCAGGACAAATTGTGGATTTGTGGTTTTGTGGCTGTGTTAGCATCTGAATTCCTCTGTTGGAAGTCTTACCTGGTTATAAGAGTTATCCATTTCAGGGCCCATATGGCCATTGCTAGGAATGTTAGCTAGGGTCACTTTTATAGATTTCTCGGAGTTTCCATTGTCCTAGGTTCATAGCTCATCCCAGAGATGCCCCCCCACCAGTTGTTTCTCCTAGTATTTTCTCTCCCAATCCTCCTCCACCCATCATGATCCCTTGTACTCTCATTCCAACACCCTCCCCAACCCAGTCTCCTTCCTCCATTCACCTTCTACTGTCCCTTCCCAGTGTCATTCAAGTGTCCCCCTTTGGGCTTTCCTTGTTACTTAGCTTCTTTGGGCCTGTGGTTTTTACCATGGTTATCCTGATCTTTTTGGCTAATATCCATTATAAGTGAGTACATACCATGTTTGTCTTTCTGAATCTGAGTTACCTCACCCCAGATGATCTTTTCTAGGTCTACCTATTTGCCTGCAAATTTCATTATGTCATTGTTTTTAATATGGATTTGTGGATAGGTATTGCTTAATTTTGCTTTTATCATAGAATAGCTTGTATTCTCCATCTATAGTGATAAAAAGTTTTGCTGGTTACAGTAGTCTGGGCTGGCACCTGTAGTCTCTTCGAGTCTACAAGACAACTGCCCAGGCCCTTCTCTGTTGAAAAGTTGGAATTAGTTCTGATATGTCTGCCTTTATATGTTATGTGGCCTTTTCCCTTCACAGTTTTTAATATTCTTTCTTTGTACATTTAGTGTCTTCGTTATTATGTGATGGAGGATTTTCTTTTCTAGTTCAATCTATTTAGTGTTCCATAAGTTTCTTATATGTTTACAGGCATCTCTTAGCTTAGATTAAAGAAACTCTTCTATGACGGTTGAAGTTCATTACCATCAGCCGAAAATTGAAGAGGATCCAGAAGTGACTCTACAGGAGACTGACACAGCTGCCAGCTCCCCTGCCTCCCCCCCTACCGTCGACCGCTAGACATCCACGCCCTCCAGAAGGGTTCCTGGTGTGCCTGGCTTTGCCCCCGTTTCTCTCGATAGAGAGCTTGGCCTCTTGATCACCACAACAAAAATTGGCTTTTTCCTAAACCAAGGCCGCCCTTGATACGGCCGCTAACATTGGGGAGCCTTCCTTTATGACAATATTACACCCCAAACTGACAAATGGTTGGTAAATTGAACATTTACAAGGGACTAGGATGGCTGTGAGTTAGCCCAATGACGGGATTATTGTAGGTCCACTTCCCAGGGGCCCACCCAATGCAGCCGAAAAGGAGTGCGTGGTGCTGGGAGTGGGTGCAGCCTACATGGCCTAAGACAGGGCCCTCACCCTCCTTTCACCCACATCGGAGTCCCTTGACGTTGCCCATCGTCGACAGCCTAAAACCTTCGACCATCGATGTGACTCGTCTCACATCAGTGTTTTGGGGTTGTAAACTTGTCCAAGACCCCCCATAATTAGACATCCAAATTCAAAATTCACATAGTTGGGATTGATCATAAGATGCCTTCTCTAACTAAACAGAGAAGGGGGAGATGCCAGAAGCCAGGACCCTCGCCCTTACCCTCAACCCCTACCTTTCCCCACCTGCACAATATTCCCTGAAGCTTGGCAACTGCAAGATCCTGCTTGGCAACTGCAGATAGACTCAAAGCAGTGTACCATATCATCTTAAGAATAGCAGGGAGACCATAACTCAAGCAGTGTACCATATCTTCTGAAGAACACCAGGTAGATCATAATTCAAGGCAGTGTACCGTATAGACCATGACATGTTTCAAGGCACAGGCCAAGAAGATTTTGTACTTTTCCACCACCTGGCCCCTCTTACCCCCTCCCCTTGTAAAACATGCTATAAAAAAGCATTTCATGTTCAAAAATAAATAAATTATTTATAAAAAAAAAAAAGAAACTCTTCTATGATTTTGTTGAAAATATTTTCTGGGTCTTTGAGCTGAGAATCTTCTCTTTCTTCTATTCCCATTATTCTTAGGTTTGGACTTTACATGGTGTCCCTGAGTTTCTTGAGGTTTATGTTATGATCTTTTTAGATTTAACATTTTCTCTGACTGGTGTACCAATTTCTTCTATGCTTGGGATTCTCCTTCCATCTCTTGAATTCTGTAGATGATGCTTGCATGTATAGTTCATGTTCTTTTCTGTAGGTTTTCCATGTTTAGAATTCTCTATTTGTGTTTTTCTTTATTGCTTCTATTTCCATTTTCAGGTCTTGAACAGTTTTATTCATTTCCTTCGCCTGTGTGATTGGATCTTCCTGCATTTCATTAAGAGATTTATTCATTTCCCTTTTTAAAACCTCCACCATTTCCATGAGATTGGCTTTAAGATAATTTTCATGTGTTTCAACTGTGTTGGTACATCCAGGGCTTGCTGGCTACAACAGAATAGACGGGCTTCATGGTGCCACGTTGTCATGATTGATTGTGATCTTACACTAGATTCTGGCCATCTAGGTTTTATGGCTATTGTACATTTAGGTACTGATCTCTGGGCTTATTTTTATTGGATGGGTAGTTTGGGGATTTTTTTTATCCCCTTTTGTTTCTGTTTCTTCTCAGTCCTCTAACCAGAGTGGCTGGGGGTTCTAGTAACCAGCTAGCCTTCAGGTTTAGTAGAAAATCTCCACAGAGTTTTGTGTTGCATGCATGGCCTCTGGAGTTTTGGGCACTAACATTGTCTCTGGAGTTCTTAGTACCAGTATAGCCTTGTATTGCTAAGTGCCAGAATGGCCTTTGGGAAAGCAGGCAGAGTTGTGGAACAGAAAATGAAGCATAAGGTATGGGATACAGTTTCCCACTTCTGGTGTAGTTTCCCAGTTTGGGTGTGCTATCAGGGCAGTTGGTGGGCATGGCCTTGAGTTGGGATCTAACCTTATGTCCCTGGTATCTGCAGGCCTCCAGGAAAGCAGACAGAGTTGTGGAGCCTGAACAACATTTCTTTAATGCCTGGCTAGATTAAAAAGAAATAATAATAATCCCAACACTTGAGAGGCAGAGGCAGGTGGATCTCAGTGAGTTCAAGGCCAGCCTCATGTACATAGTGAGTTTAGGGACAGCCAGGACTATATAATAGAGTGGTGGTTTTCAATCTCTGAGTCATGATCACTTTAGGGTCACATATCAGACATCTTGCATATCAAAGATTTACATTACAATTCATAACAGTAGTAAATTACAGTTATAAAGTAGCAATAAAATAATTTATTCTTAGAAGTCAGTACAACATGGGGAACTATATTAAATGGTTGTGGTATTAAGAACATTGAGAATCACTGTAATAGAGAGACCCTATTTTTTTAAAAAAAGGATAATAATGATGTGTGCAGAGACCTGGATGAAGTTTCATATACTTTAAACTTCCTACTTTTGTCTCATCTCCTGCATTACAAGTTTTTGATCCATTTCAAATCTTATACAAGGGAGTTTAATAAATGATCTATGTTTTCTTCTTTGCTTTTAAAAGAAAAAAATTCTCCCCATTTCTTTTCCACACAGCCTAAAAAAAAAAGGTTGGAAAACCGTTCTGATGATTGGTAGAATCTTTGTTATTATTTTATGATGATGACAAGGATTCAGTGATATTCTAATTGTACACAGCTATCTGATGAGTACTGTACCCTCCTGTGGACTCTTGTCTTTCCCAATATATAGTCTACCCCATTCCCAGTTAAACATAATGTGTGACTCCTTTCCTCTAATTAGAGAACTCCAGATACCGAAATTAAATCTAAATACTGAATGCAAATACTTCAGCTTTAAAACAATGGCTAACATCTAATATAGTGAAAGAAGCTTTAAAAGCCATTTTTTAGTTCATGATTTGAGTTAAACAAAACATGGTGTTGGGGCTGTAGAGGTGGGAAGATGGTTAAGAATGTTCTTCCAGAGAGCCTGAATTGAATTCCCAGTACCACACGCCAGCTAATAACTGTCTGTTACTGGAGTTCCAAGAGATCTTGTTCCCGCTTCTGGCCTCCATGGGTGTCACCCATGTAGTGCCACAGACATATATGCAGTCAAAGTGTCCATATGCATAAAGGATAGACTTTGTCAATATCAATTATAGGACAAGGTCATAGTGGCCTTGTCTGCTGTTTGTTTCCCTCTGGGTGACCACTGTCTCAGGCTGTACTTGGCCTTGTCTAGCTGTGAAAGGCTTTATCTTCTCATTTTCCTTCCCTTTTCTTTCCTTCCTTCCCTTTCTGTCATGTCTTGTCAACCTCTTGCCTAGCTCCAGCTCCCGTGATGATGTGTATTGTGTACCCTCTAATAACCCAGTGAGTGGTAATGAGTTTCATTCTTTTAATCTAAGTGTGGGACAAAATACCTAATGCAAGCAGCCATTGTGATGACTGACAATATCCACAGTCAGGAACTATGAGGTTCTTCTACATCTTGATAAAGCACAATACTTTTCCTGGCATCTTTTCTTTTTTTTATTTTTTGTTTTTGGTGGGTTTTGTTTGTTTGTTTGTTTTGAGATTTTGCCTGGCTATGTATCTGTGGCTGGCCTCAAACCTGTGACAATCCTCCTGTATCAGCCTTTAAAAGCACAGTGCTATAACTACAGATGTGTAGGCCAACACTTACTCCAGCTTCCACTTTTCAAATGAACCTAAGTTCCGTGAGACCAAATCTAAGTGAGGAAGTTTCATAAATATGCACTGACCCCTCCCCCTTCACTTTTCACCTCATAGCCAAGTTGTGGGGTTTTTTTGTTTTGTTTTGTTTTGTTTTTTCCTTTTTTGGTTTCATTTGTTTGTTTATTTTTTACTTCAACCTCTCTTATTGCCTTCCAAAATTCAAAGTGGACAAAATTTAAGAAGCAAACACTGTAGAAAGTTTAAAAATAGGAGATTATCAACTGTGCAACTGCTCCATCCAATCTCTGTCTGAATGCTAAAGGCTTCTTTACTTTTCAGTGTATCTGCTAGAACTGACTCCACAATTGAGCCCTAGGCTCACAGTGTTGATCTTTCTTTACTGCTTTCAATTGTATGGCTTTCCCTGAAACCACGGTCCTCTTTTGCTAACTGAAGATGTATCCCTTGTTTACACTCCAATTATCAGGTGCCTCAGGCATGTTAATGTACATGGGAGACAAATCAATAAGAGAAAGGTATCTGGTGTAACCAGTTAAATGTTTTTCCTCACAATGACAAGTGCAGCCCATGTGCTGCTTAATGATGGGGGGAATATGTTTTGAGAAATGAGGCATTGGGTGATTTCATCACTGTGTGAGCCTCAGAGTGTGCTTACATAAACCTGCAACAAAACGAGTCTGCTACACACTGAGGTTATATGTAAAGCCTATTGTTCCCCAGTTATAAATCCATTCCATATGTGACATGTTTTGTACTAAGTACTGAAGGTAATTTATAACAGTAGCAATTATTTATGCATATAAACATTAAAAGCACAGTAAAAAACATGGGATAACATTTTTGTTGCCGTTTCTTTACAGATACTAATAGCAATGGTGCCTATAAAACTAGAAATTCCTCTGACTTAGTTGGTGGGGGGTGACAGGGGAGTGTGAGGGCCTTGGGTCTGTATGTTTCTCCCTCCAGGGAATAATGGGAGCTTGTCTAAGGTCCCAAAATATTTCTAGTAAATTCTTCACTGCTTTTTTTGGAAGCTGTGTTTCTTCTTTTTTATTTTTAATTGGATATTTTATTTATTTACATTTCAGATGCCATCCCCTTTCCCCATTTCCCCTCCCTAGAAAACTCCTATCCCATTCCCCGTTCTCCTTTTTGCTTTTATATCATTTTAGTTTAAGGTCAGTAACTGTTTCAGTTGTTTTCTTCCTTGAGAATCACCTCTAGTTCTCAGAGACACCCTGTTCAGACATTGAACTAACTTGCTATCTTAAGTATGACCTCTTTGATATTTGCAACGTTTCATCTTTGACAAATTGCTTGAAGTCACTGGTGAAGGTCTCTACTGTCTTCTTCCAGGTGTGACTCATTCAATTCTTGGAACCATTACCCCAAGTCTGAGTAATGTTCTAGATGCTGCTACATATTTTACTGATGTAGTGACTTGGGAATCCATATTGAAGGAGGAGTTGTGTCATCTCTAACTTCTTATTGCTTCTATTGTGAACTGAGTGTGCCTCTACACTGATGTGTTGAAGGTCCTGTGACTCTCGTTGTTCCAGGTCATAGAGTATCAATTTGTTTCCTATAAAATTACCCCCAGGCAAAGCTGCCATCTTGCTTTTTAAAACACAGATGGAACTGATTTGCACTCATACTAGGTGAAAGTCTTTTCATGAAGTTGTCTCCATAATAGAAATATTATGATATGAGATAAGAGAGCTGTTACCCACATAACATGGAAGTCTGTTTGATAGTAGATAGTTTATATAAGATGCAGTTAGTGCTAAAACAGTAATGGAAGTTTAATACAGAAAATGCATTAACCAGTTGGATAGTCACTTATAGAAATTACTAAGTATTATGTAATTGTACGTGAGATACTTTTTTACTTGTATAAATGGTATTTGTGGTATGCATGTTCACATGTGTATAGGTGCTCATAATAGGGACCAAAACTATTAAAATATAGATTATATGATCCTCTCTCAGTCTCTCCATTGGGTCAATATCCTCAGCTAACAGACATTGAAAGCTGCTACATTCACTATACCCATTGGTTGAACCAAAGAGGTGGTTTTTGGAAGGAGACGACATATTTTCTCATTGAGTTAAAGATAATCAGCAGAAGGAGGTGCTCTGGAACAGCACTAACAATAAGCAAAATTTTGAAAGGATGTTACTTTTCAATACCATTAAAATAGTTTTGATCCATACCAAAGGTTTACACTGGCAACTAATTCTCCTCCACAATCAACTTATCTTGAGTTTCCAAACATCCTTCAGCTACTTTCTCATTGGCACTCTCAGACTTTCCCCTTACTTTCTGTTTCATGTGCATAAAAGAAGGACCTCGGCTTTGGCCATGGTTACCATCACGAGAAATATCTTCCTATCTTCCTATCTGATAAGGCCATTTATGAAGTTGTGTTAGTCCTAATGCCTTCAATAAAGCAAATCTCTCTCACAGTGTTCTTTGCCAGCATCACAATTCTGGTCAACTGGGACAGGCCTGACTGACAGGCACTAACAATCACTTATTTTCTTAATCACTTATAATTTTGTTTTCAAGTCTGTCACTCAATGTGGCCTTTTCCTGACAACCTTAGAAATGGCTTTTTTGCACTTAGGAGACATGATCAAGTAAGCAACATGACTTTAAGTCAAGAGTGAAATTTCTACAAAATGCCATCAAGAGACTCAGCAAGCCCAAGATATCAGAGTTTTTATCCAAATAACATGGAAGCCTGTTTGACAGTAGGTAGTTTATATAAGATTCATTTTAATGTGAGATTGGAGAGATGGGTTAGTGGTAAAGAACACTGACTGCTCTTCCAAAGGTCTTGAGTTCAATTCCCAGCAACCATACGGTGGCTCACAACCATCTATAATGGGATCCATTGCCCTCTTCTGGTGTGTCTGAAGACAGTAACAGTGTATTCACACAAATGTTTTTTTAAAGATGCACTTAAGGCTAAAAGAATAATAAAAGTTCAAAATAGAAAATATATGAGCCAGTTGAATAGTCATTTAAATCCATTACTACATATTGTGTACTATATATAATTGTATGAGAGGTTTTTTTGCATGTGTGTATGGTATGTGTGTATGCATGGTCACATTTACATGGGTGCTCATACACATACATACATGTACATGTAGAGACTCAAAGTTGAAGTCAGGTGTCTCACTTGATTTTTCTCTATTTATTGGGCTCTCTCTTACTGAACCTGGAACCTGATAATTCTGTCTAGTCTGGCTACCCAGCTTGCTATAGGATTCTCCATCTCTGCCTTCTGAGTGCTGAGGTTCTAAAAGAGCTGCCAGGCTTGCTTGATGTTGTGTGGATCCTGGGGATTTGTTCTCTGGTCCTCGCACTTGCACAGCAAATGCTTTATCCACCCAGTCACCTTCTGCTCCCCAAGTAAGGCACTTTTACACAACTAGCAGTGTACTCTATACCTTTACTCCAGCATCACAACCAACACCCGAGTGACGCATTGACTCTAGGTAATAGGGAGTTAGATCCTCTATACAGTTATGGAACCACTGTTGCACAATGGCATGCCATTGCTTGAAATGGTCTACATGGCTTTTCTTTATTTAAAACACTGCAGTCTCTGTCTCAGTTTTTCTTTTCTTTTTGGCAAGGCTAACAGTTACCTCATCATTTACATACCGTACCTTATATGAAACCAGACTGAACCTTCATGCTAATCTCTCACCCCTGTTAAAGATTATCTTTTTAGATTCCTGAAAGCCGAGAGAGAGAGAGAGAGAGAGAGAGAGAGAGAGAGAGAGAGAGAGAG
>NW_021604639.1:9017840-9023550 GCF_004785775.1 Grammomys surdaster | reverse complement strand
GAGAGAGAGAGAGAGAGAGAGAGAGAGAGAGAGAGAGAGAGAGAGAGAGAGAGAGAGAGACTTTTATCCTGATCTCCTTAACCAGTTCCCTGTCCTATGCCTCTCCTTCTGATATTCTGGAGACTTTCTGTCTTGGTCTTTGTATGTTAAATCTACTATTTCATGGTTCAGCTCTTGCTGTTCCACATGTGCCCTCTGACTGAGCAGCTTGTGTCCTGCCTGGCAGCATTTGAGACTTGGAGACTCAGAAGCATTTTAATGAGATCCTGAGGGGTACACACATGAGGTAAAGTTCTGTAAACAGCAATCAAGAACCAGACAGACTGGGGTACATCTTCTCTTGAAGAACAAGCCAGGACCTGACCTTGGTGAGATGTGTAGCAGAAGTGTCACTCTTGTGTCTTTCTAAGGTGCTGTATTCAGGACACAATGTCCCAGCATCACTCTATCAGCTGTCCTCAGGATTGGCCTCTGTGGTGTTTGAAGAAAGAACCAGGTTAAAGATCATGGAGACTCCAGAAGGATGTGGAGTCAGGCAGACTTTCCCGCACACCAAATGCTAAGATGCTGTCACCAACCTTCACAGACATTCTCCACTAGAAGTGAAGAATCATGACCCTAGTATTATCTCAGATGGAAGATATGTGTCAAGGGCACCCTTGTGCCCAGCAGTTCTTTCTAACTTTAAGTCACTACAAAGACTGAGGACATTTTCACTTACATTCTTCCTGAATTTCTCAAATGAGCATATTATTACCTGCCACACAAGGAAGTTGTCACAATTAATGGACACACTGGAGTGCACTGTGAAGCAAATGGAATTCTTGTTGTGTGCACATCTCATTGTCAGTCCTATCTGATTCTGTGGTGGAGGCTTAGGCTGGAAAGAATTGATACAACTATCCTTGAGGTCTCTGCATTACACTATTCATTTACATTTTGACTATTGTACCAGGGCTTGCAGCTGATATCTTGTTTATGTGGACTTTTTTCCTGGGAGCCAACTCCAGTGTTAATTCAGGAACATTTACCTTTCAAAACAGCACATGGTAAATGGGAGGGGTATAGCTCAGGCATCTCCCTCCATTCAATGTGGTACTGTTAGCCTTCTTCTCCCCCAAAAAAACAGATAATGCATCCAGGGAAAACACCAAGTGTTCCAGTTAGAGTTATCATTTGTTGTGGTGAAACAGCATGATCAAAGCAAGCTGAGGAGGAAAGGCTCTATTTTTACATAGCTTACATTTCCAAATCACTGTTCATTACTGAAGGAAATCAGGATAGGCACTCAAACAGGGAAGGAACCTGGAGGCATGAGCTAACACAGAGTCCTGTGGGGGGAGTGATGCTTACTGGCTTGTTCCCACTAGCCTGCTCAGCCTGTTTTCTTACAGAACCCAGGACCACTGTCAGCTGGGTTGGGCCCTCCTTCATCAATCTCTGATTAAGAAAATGCACTATGGGATTGACCCTCTCAGATGACTTCAGTCTGCAGCAAGTTGACATAAAACAATTCAGCAAACTAAGGAAGGTAGAAGGTGTGCATGGCAGACAATACCAACTTAGATAAGGACAAGTGAATCATAGGCAGAGTCATAGTGACCTGTCCCCTGAACCTTCACCCAGCCGATACCCTGTTCTGAAAGATATCTGTACCCCCCTGAACACCCACGCTCCGGTGTCATCCCTTTCCCCACATCCTGCCTTTTTGTGTTTATAACCTCTGGTTGAATAAGTAGAAATTACGATTTGATTTAAAATAAATAAAGAAATAAAAATAATTTTTTTTTAAAAAAAAAAGGGTGTGTATGGATTTAAAGAATGTGAGCGTAAGGTTCTAAAGATGATGAGGGTCCAGCCTTACATAATGGCAAAGGAATTATCAAAGCTGGATAGAAAAGTGCTTCCAACCCTTTGTCTGTTATTACTGTGAGATCTGGGCAGAGGGGCTCCCTGATTTCACAGTTAGTAAGTGAACCCAGAAGGTGTGTAGAGAATCTGGTGAGATAGCTGTCATTAGGCATTTGCATACTTCATGAACTGAAAAGTTAAAATACTTGGCTGGAGAGATGATTCAGTGAATAACGTCTTTGCTGTACGAAACTAGGATCTTGGTTTGGACCCCCAGACCTCACATAAAGTCAGATGTGGCAGTGTGAATCTGTAATCCTGGCATTCTTATGAGAATGTAAGAGACACAGACAGGAAACTGGCTATGATCTAGTTACCCTGATATACCCAGCAGTAACAAAGAGATCCCATGTTAAAACAGAAGTTAAAGGAGAATACCTAATTATGTCCTCTGACTTCTATGCATGCACAATGGCGTACATATTTCTTGATACACACATTATACGCACAATATGAAAAATATACACACACATACACACACACACACACACACACGCTGAGAGGAAGATGCAAATATGAAAACCCAAAGAACATAAAGAATGCTGCTTTCTTTGTACATGCCTTCAAACATATAATTCCACTAATATTTCCAAGGGAAAATTGAAAAGAAACCAAACACCATGCTGGCCCAAACAATCACTCCATTTGCCTTCGTGCTTTTTTAAAAAAGCCCCTTGTGCAGGCTTCTAACATGAAATGGAACTGACATTGATTCCAATTCATTATGATGTCACCTTTAACTCCTGTGTTTGGAATAAAGCCCTCTCAGCTGCTCCCAGCTATGTCTCCCCCGGGGACTGCTCTTTCCAAGTCCTCCCACTCCTTGGCATCTTTCTCTTTTTATTTTTTTTCTTTGCTAAACAAGAATGAACATTTCCCTTTTGATGGACCACAACAGAAACATCAGACCATCAGACACACTATTTTCTTTTTATATAACAATACGTCTCAGCAAGTGCAGCTGTTCTTTGAATTGATGTCCTCAGGTGCCTGGAAAAGAGAAGCACTGCCTTATGCATTCAGGCATCTCAGCATTATTGCTGTGACACAAGATATGGGTGTGGGTTTTAGCTTCTCGCCCTCTCCCTCTCCCTCTCCCTCTCCCTCTCCCTCTCCCTCTCCCTCTCCCTCTCCTTCTCTGTCTCCTTCTACCTCTTTCTACCTCTCCCTCTACCTCTTCCCCTCCCCCTCTCCCTCTCCTCTATCTTGCTTTGTCTCCCTCCCTCCCTCCCTCCATCCATCCATCCATCCATCCTTCTCTCCCTCTCCTTCCATCTTAGGAAGCTCTTAGAAGGCTGAGGAAGTATGGAAGTCAGTATAGTGCCTTCTCCACAAAAATGAGGAACTCAGTTTGAATGCCCGGCACTGACATATAAATAAAGCCTGTTGTGGTGGTCCACTTCTGCAATCTCAGCACTGCGAAGGTCGAGACAAAATAATCCTTGAGGGTTACTGGCCAGCCATGAGAATATTTGCACTGGTGACCTCCAAGTTCACTGAGAAATAATAATAATAATAATAATAATAATAATAATAATAATAGTAAATAAAGTTGAGAACTAGAGAGAAGACCTGTCAGATAAGAACACTGACTGGTCCTCCAGAGAATCTGTGTTTAATTCCTAGAAGCTGTATTGCTGTTCATATCTGTACCTCCAGTTCCAGAGTATCTGATACGCTTCTCACCTCCACTGGACACTGGCCAGGCACATGGTGCACAGACATGTATACAGGCAAAATATCCATACATATAAAGAAACCTTCAAAAACAGTGCAGTGAGGAATAATTGAGAAAGATAGGTAATGCTGATGTCTGACCTTCAAACACATTTGCCCCCACTCACACATGCACACGCACATGAACATGGACATGCCCAGACATACACGTTCGTGCCAGTGTGCGCGCGCGCACACACACACACACCACAAGAAACCTCTTGCCTTAATTGGCAGCAGAACCCTTTATAGTCACCCGTAGCTCTGAACCAGTTAAGGATTTGGAAAGAATATCATGTAATATTGTAAAAAGAACATATACTGTATAAAGTTGTGTTATTTGAAAGCAAAGGTCACTTATTCTTTCAGAAGCAGGACTAGAAGTTTCCTTATTTTGACTCTGCTTTTGACTTTTTGGGCTACCTCTAGCTCTCTGTCCACTGTGACTTAATGCACCAAGAAATACATTACCCTTAACAACGATCTTTTCTGACTTTGTGTTTGGTATCACAGTTTAAGGGAGTCTCTCTCCTTTATTGTCAATTGCATTGTCCAAAAAGAAAATACCATCGAAATGCCATCTTTTATACTGCCAATCACTTCTGCCTGGGAAGGCTGACATAGCTGGAATGTCACTCCATTGACATTTGCCCTCCTGGGTCCTCACATATCATGAAGATTCTGCTAATGCACCTGTTGAAATACCTGGCTTGGGCAATTCAAGTTCATTCCTGTCCACAGCCTTCTCTGATGCCACCGCATATGGATGCCCTGAGCAACAGAAGCATCTACCACACCTGTGCATACCTAGAGTAGAGTCAAGAGGATGCACTCCAGGGCCAAGGAGTCAAAAATGGCCATTTTCAGTACAATCTCCCTACCTCCCAGTCTCTTTTTCCTTCTGTTTATTGTTATAAATTAGACCTTGTTTCAGTGAGAAGAGAAATATAAATGACTAGAAATCCATTGTGGGTTGGGGAGATGACTTAGTTGATTGTTTGGTGTGCAAGCATAAGGACCTGAGTTTGATCCAGCAGAACCTTTGTATGTCATTCATAACAGTAATTATCTGTAATTCCAGTGTTGAGGAGATGAAGCAAGAGTATCATTGGAACTAGCTAGCCAGCCAGTCTAACATTCAGTGAGATCCACAATCAGTTAGTAACCTGTATTCAAAAAGTGCACTGAAAAGCAGCTGAAGAAGATACAAGGCATCAACCTCTAGCCTCCACATGTGGACAAATACATAAATGCGTGTGCACTTACACACGCACACACTCGCACACACACATGCAAGCACACACACATGCAAGCACACACGCATGCATACACACATACACATATACACAGATGCACGCACGCACCCACGCACAGACAGTGACTTCAGCCTCTTCCAGTTTCCAAAGTCATATTTTTCTCTAATGCTATGACTGATCGTAGAATATTCTATTTCCTATCTGTTACGAAGCTTCCAAGCAAGCTAGAACTTATTTGTCTAAATGCTGGGTTGTGAAGTAGAAACACATGGAAGAATGCATTCCTGAGATCAAGAGCAGCATGCACCTTCTGCAGGATCTTCATATATTGATAAGAGCTTTGCCATCAAGACAGTGATGAAAGCTTCAGGGAACAAATCAAATCAGAGCCGTTTCTCCATAAATCCTCTTTCTTCCACAGCTCACAGAGTAGAAGAATGCTAGCTAGTTGCCCTATGGAAAATAATTATTCCTCTCCCACAGCACCTGAGAGTACGAACAAATTAATTTTAAGTAGGAGGACATCCAGTTTCAGAAGACAGTGCTGATTAATTTTCTTACAACTTCCATTTGGTTGCTTACCTACACTGGAAATCGGCTTTTCAACTGCAAAGAAAGATCATAATACTTGAGTGCATCAAAGTGTGTGTCCCAGGCATCATTTTGCAAAAGAAGAATGAAGAAGGAAGGAGAAGGAGGAGGAGGAAGAGGAGGAGAAGGAGAAGGAGAAGAAGAAGGAGGAGGAGGAGGAGGAGGAGGAGGAGGAGGAGGAGGAGGAGGAGAAGAAGAAGAAGAAGAAGAAGAAGAAGAAGAAGAAGAAGAAGAAG
>NW_021604639.1:8987587-9017830 GCF_004785775.1 Grammomys surdaster | reverse complement strand
AGAAGAAGAAGAAGAAGAAGAAGAAGAAGAAGAAGAAGAAGAAGAAGAAGAAGAAGAAGACAATTCTTCCTCAAGAAAAAAAAAGATGAAAGGATACTGAAGTAGAAGCCTACCTTCCACATACAGGGACATATACATGTGTGCACATGCAAACATGTTTATATACACAAATAAATAAATAAAAAACAGTAACTACAGAAGCCGCTGCTATGTATCAAGGACAATGTATTGCCAAACATTTCTGCCCCCAGATTACAGGGTAGAAAAGCAGTAACTATTATTTATGTCACACTGTTGATAGTTAATTGCAGAGAAACAACCCATCATTTAAGATGGAAATTTTAACATCCATTCATCGAATGCAGTGCAGTACTGTTTAAATCTCACCTGTTTCTCCAATGCTCCACCCGATGTGTGAATACATGCATGTGCCCAAAGTCACACACAGTAATTAAAAGGGTAATAGAGAGGCTTGAACCAACAGAGATAGAGTCCTTCTCTTTGCCCTACTTTCAATTTGAGCGTGCTCTCTTTCTCACTGTGAGTGTGCTTTGCCCAAATGTTCACATGGTTGTAGCCTTTCCCAAGAACCATGGGAATGTTGACATTGTTTATAATATCTTTTCAGGAATCTCTCTAAATATCCCTAAGTTAGAGATGTGTAAGACCTGAACCACATACTTTTACAAAATTCTCATGTTGACCATGTGAGTTGATGGGTCTCACAATTTTCACAAAAGCTTTTAAGTCATACTCAACTACTTAAGATTTACAACTGGGTAGAATATGTATGTTTAGTTTTTATTTTCAACTATGTTTAGGTTTTGGGTTTGTTTTTGTTTTTGTTTTTAAATCAAGGTCATACCATGTAGGAAATGCCTCATGAAGGAGTGTCTCGTGTTTGACTACCTGCATGCTAAAATATTAAAATAATTTGCATTCATATAATTCACCTGTCTTTAGTCTCTATCTGAATATAAATTGTTTATTTTATGTTAAATGTGAGAAATGTTAACTGTGTGTGTCTCTCTGTGTGTGTGTGTGTGTGTGTATGTATGTATGTGTGTATAATTCATTCCACTTAGCAATTATAATACCTTATCCATTTGATGGATGCTGTTCTATGTGCTTTTAGAGTAATCTGTTTTATTTTGTCATTGATACTCTGAGATGTTGCAGGAAATAAAAAATGCACCATCCCGTGCTATATCCACCCACTCTCTGGCCCGGCCACCCCGCTGCCTCCACTGCTAGCCCTATACAGCGGCTGTCTTGCAGATTCTGCTCACATTCCCAGCCCTCCACCCACTGTGGTCAGCGGTCCTAAATCTCAGTAACCCTGTAAAATCAAAACTCTAGAGGCTTGTAATTTATAAGTCAGATTTATATCAGTAAATTCTCACCCCATAAAACGTCCACACAATTTATTCAGAGCCAATGGGTATTGATATAAATTGCCCACCTAGATAAGACAAATTATCCATCCGTTATATGATATTCATAGCTACCTGTGGCTATTTAAAGCCACACAGAATCTTGATAGTCTTCCTCTTCCTCCATCTTTATTCCTTCTCCTCTCCTCCATTCCTGTCCTGTTCCTGAAACTCTTAGCTCTGCCTCCCTTTTCCATGTCCAATCACAGGCTTCTTGTTGTATTACTATTTAAATTAATTGCGGGAAAATTCTGCTACACTGAGAAACATACTGTTGTTTCTGTTTTCTATCTGGAGAAAGTGAGGCACAGGGAACTGAAGGAGTTTGTGCCTGCACAGCTGGCCAAGATAGAAAACTTGCCCATCAGATTCTGGAGTCTGCATCTTCAGTCAGACACTTGCATGTCTATCTTATTCTCTATTAGCAAGAAAAGTTAGAATATGTTGGTGTGGAAACTTTCAGACTACTCTGTAATGACCTGGATTAATTTATTGCTTGAAATGAATTCCCAAAGGACAGGTAGTTTTAATCTGCTAGAGAAAAACACCGCTAACGAATGAAATCCTCTGTCCAAAGTAATACACTTCTAAACATGGGATTAAGAAATATAGTATTGGAGGCTTCAAATTGTTCACTATTTTAATGACTTATTGAAACAGTCAGTGACAACATGCTTCATTGGAGAAGTTGAACAAAGGACCAGGAGCTCCCTCTGAGAACTCAGAGTTTGTGCCTGTGACCCTCAGCCCTAGGTTTAATGTTTCCTTCAGATTGGACATGGATACACTTCAACAACCTTGCATTTTGCTCAGATTATTGGAGTTTCTGTCAACAGTCTGTGTCCCCTCAAGGAGGAAGAGATTAAAAATAGGACATTAGGGCTTGCAAGGATGATAAAAATTACATGGGAAAAAGTCAAGAAGGTGCATTAGTAGGATCATGCAGAAGACGTGAGAACACCCCTCCACCTTTGGAAAAATACCCAAGAGGCTTGGGCAAAGCCCTTCAAGCATCACCTACTGAATGACACTATCTGCAGTGGCCTCTAGAACATAAAGGAGTCCACTCCCTCTACCTGGAATGAACCTAGTGGATGGGTTTTGACTCTGTACGAAATCATCAAGTGGTAGCTGACAGAGTGGATGGATGCATGTCAAGAACCCTCTTCAGAAAGGTTCTTGAACCTTCAGTCACCTCAAGTTGGTGATGACCCCTTATCAAGAGCAATACTCCACATTCTCTGTCAACTTGGGGTCCATAGATGTCCTTATCTTTCCACCAACCACTCCAGGGCCCTGCATAGTGGAGAATGTGCTCTAGAAGTGTGTGTGATCATGCACTTCTGGAAACCCAACTGTATTCCTGAAAAGACAAGACATTTTTAAATAACCATAATGACAACTTACTCACAAATGCTAACTTGCCTTATTTTTTCTCTGCTCTGCATTTTTGTTTGCTTGTTTGTTTGTTTGTTTTGGGTTTTTTGTAGTTGATAAGTGCTACAGAATAGTGTGAATCCTCTAAGTAACAAAAATTTAACAAAATTTCACAAAATTCCAAAAATTTCAGATTGATTTTGCTGAAATAAATGTTTGGAGTGAAGCATACAGAATGCTAGATAAATCTTTGGTTGAATCAACCTTCAGTGAATATGATTATATGAGTTTTCAATAACAGGCAAGGTTCTAAGCTCCAGGGACAAATGCAGAAGGCATTTTTCTAATCTCAGTTATTAGAAAGGTAAGTTCACTAGAGAAAATCAGGTACCAAGCTAATAGATGAATAAAATATCAGATGGAAATGTGTGCAAAGGGTAAAATAAGAAGAATGAGACAGAGGAAAAGATTAATTGTAGAAGTAATAATTTTGAGTGGTAACTGTTGACGAAGAAGCTCAAGGAAGTAATTTTAGGTACCTATTTCTTCCAAAATGAAACATTCTCTCCTGGGTGGAAACAGGGAAGGCATATTAAGAAACAAGACATAAAGGGAACTTATAAAGCTCAGGAGATAAGGCAAACCCACAAGGCTTAAGAATCTCCTGAAGTCTACAAGACTCAAAAGTCCACTCTTGATGATTAGTATACAGTAAAAATTGGTGGTTGAAAGGAGACTCTCTGATGGTCAAGCTGCCTGCAATTTATTCAGGAAGATCTAGGCATGCAGCTTTCTTTGTCATGAGTCATTGCCCATATTGGGAGGCCTTTTCCATGGTGAAGCTGTCTTCCTATAAGCCATCCCAACAAAATCACTTGCTCACTAAGTTAGACTCAGGTAAAAGCCTTTCTCTGGTCTGTTATCGGTTAACTGTCTAAGGGCAATAGATATTTGTTCATATCTCCACAGAAAAAGCATATGCAAAAAGTAACAATACAGAGCTAGACTATGCAAAAAGGAACACACTTAGTAAAAAAAGAATAGCCCATTTAAAAGACCCATAAGGGACAGCACCATATTTTCAGGGACAGAGGAAAGAGTGAATAGGAAGCTAACCTGAGGCTAAAGAACGCACTGGCGTATTGCTATACCATGCACTGTTGTACAGCAGTTTTCCTGCTGCCAAAATAAAACACCATAACCAATGACATCCTTCCTCCAGCAAGGCCACACCTTCTGAGCATCCCTCAAAGCAGCACCTATTGGGGATCTAGCATTCAAATACCTGATATAATAGACATTTCTTATTGAAGCCATTACAATTGTATATGTCCTTAAGCACCATAGTGTCTTTCACATTTGATTCCATGTAAGATGGAAGAGCAGAGCAGAGCAGGGGTTAGAACAGAGAAAGGAAGGAAGCTGGTATGGCTTGGACTTTAGAATGATCATTCAGATTCTTGGGAAGAAAACAGAGCCCTCTCCTGCAGACTGGACCTGGAAAGTAAGGTAGGAGAGTAGAAGATGACACATGACATCTTAGACCTTAGCTATAGCACATTGGAAGAAATTTGCCCTTTTCTTAGTGTGTTCTGTAGGTCAGTGAGACAGAAAATTCATATGAAAGGGAGGAAACAAGCTGATATAAATGTCCAGAAAAAGGGCTAGCCTTGAAGTCCACATAGCATCCCTGCTCAAACAATTCTGTGTATTTGTGGATGCTCTGATTTGTCATTATGAAATCGTGTGTGTGTGTGTGTGTGTGTGTGTGTGTGTGTGTGTGGTTTGTATTTGTGTGATATGCGTGGTGTGGACATGAATGTGTGTGTGTGTAGTGTGGTATATGTATGTATCTCTGTTTATATTCGCATGTATGTGTGATGTGTACATGCATATGTGCATGTGTGGCGTGTGGTGTATACATACATATGTGCATGTGTGGTGTGGTATGTGTATGCATGTGTGTGTATGTGTGCATATGTATGTATATTCATGTGAATACAGTGCATCTGGGTACTCGAGTATATTATGCTAGAAAGTAACTTCTGGTATCACTCCTCAAGTTCCTCTCATACCCACAACCTTGCCAATTTGGCGAAGCTGATTAGCCAGTGAGCTATAGGAATCAACCAGCCTCTGCCTCCCCAGTGTTGGCCTTACATGTGCATAGTACCATGCATGCCCTTATTACATGGGTTCTGAGGACTGAACTAAGGTCCTCAAGCTCACAAGACAAGCATTTTATTGACTGACCCATCTCCCCAGCCCTCCTTCATCATTTTTAATATGGAGTTAATATCTTCCTACATCTCTCAAAAGAAAATACAGCAGCCCTAAAGTGACATAGGAGTAAGTACTGAGGTGAATCTGAGAGCAGGTGGACATGAGAAAAAGACACCCTCAATTACTCCCAGTTCTACCTCAATGCCCTAGAGAGTGGCACCACTCTGCTGGAATTTCATTAAGCTTCCTTTCATTGTGCTTAGAGATACAAAGCAGGGAACTTGGACACAAAGCTTTGGAAGCTTCAGAATTAGCAGCTGTAGACCTTCATCAGACTCCTGACCCATACAGACAGGAGCAAGTTGTCCTCTGAGGGGCTCCACCCAGCAGCTGGATACAAACATCCACAGCCTAACAGAGGATGGAGCTTGGGGACTCTTATGGAAAAATAGGAGGAGGATTGTGGGGGCCTAAGGGGGTAGGAACTTTACAGCAAGAACAACAGAGCCAACTAACCTGGACCCTTGGGGCTCTCAAAGTCTGAACCTCCAACCAAAGAACATATACAGGCTGAACCTAGGCCCACTGCGTATGTAGCAGATGTGCAACTCAATCTTCATGTAGATTCTGAACAACTGGAACAGGGGCTATCCCAAAAGCTGTTGCCTGTATGTGGGATAGGTTCTCCCAGCTGGGCTGTCTTCTCTGTCCTCAATGGGAGAAGAAGCTCCTAGTCTCACAGACACGTCAAGTATCGGGGTAGGGGGATACTCAAAGGGTCCCACCAGCTCAGAGTAAAAGCGGAGATGGCATGGGGGAAGGATTATGGGAGGCAGTGGCCTGGAGGAGGGCAGTAAGCTGGATATAAAGTGAATAAATAAAAAAAATAGAGTATAGTAAAAGATGAGCTGTTGTAAACTACTGTTGATACTCCACAACCAGCCCCTGTTGCAGCATAGGCTTCGCCGGCAAGCAGAGCAGAGCTGCTCGGTTGGTCCCGCTTGTTCTGCAGAAGTCCATGCCTCCATGGACCCCTTGCTAATTGGGAGGAGGTGAGGCATAAGGCAAAGCCTGGCTTCTCATCTGACACAGGCTGCTGCACACTGTGCAAGTTTGTCTGCAACACTGCACAACTTTGACTGCAAGCAAACAAAAAGAAAAAACTACAAGGGAATTTGTGCCTGAAATGTCATACAGGCTATGGCGTGGTAAATGCCAATGAAAGTTAGAGGTTATAAACAGATAAGTACGCTTAGTAAGGGTAAAAAATGAAGCTCAGGGAGAGATCTACTCACACAGATAAAATCCAGAGATGGACTATATTTGTATAGATATAAGTATGTATACACATATGCACACGTGCATATATGTGCATGTACCTATAACAGATCTCCCACTGTGTTATCAGTTCTTGGTGGTTTTTATAAAAATAAACTGCCCACCAGCACAGCAATACCAGGTCACTTATAAATATTTATGGTGACATTTAGCTCTTCTGAAAGCAGCCCCCTTTGCCACCATTCCAAGAAGTGTAAGGAGGTCCCAGGTTGGCTTTTCAGCTCTGACATGACAGGCGAGCTGAGGCGTATCTCTACGGACACGCTACCAAAGGACATGCTCTCTCGCTCACTGCTACTGGGTGAGGGCAGAGAGGCTGTGAGCGGCATTCATAAACAAAAAAGCACTCTTGCACTTGCTTTTAGGCACTGCATTGGAGAGTTAAAATAAGATGAGCTTCCTCCATGTATGCAGTGTGTGTTGTGCTGAAATATACTAGATATATTACAAACTGGAAGACTGAAATAACATACAGGACCAAGGGCATAGACGTAAACAGACTGTGCTTCTATTTAACTTTTCTTAAACCAGATGATGTTCTAAAGAAGAGTGTGTGTGTGTGTGTGGTGTGTGTGGTGTGTGTGTGTGTGTGTGTGTGGTGTGTGTGGTGTGTGTGTGTGTGTGTGGTGTGTGTGTGTGTGTATGAGAGAGAGAGAGAGAGAGAGAGAGAGAGAGAGAGAGAGAGGAGAGAGAGAGAGAGAGAGAGAGAGAGAGAGAGAGTTTGTGTGTGTGTGCATCTTCATGTAGGGTGAATGCATGTGCATACACGTGAATAAGGAGGTCAGGAATCAAGTGGTGCTATTTACCTTGATTTTCAGAGACAGGACATCTCATTAGCCTGGAGTTTGCTAAGTAGGCTTGGTTAGCTACGTAGCAAGCCCAAGGATTCACCCTCTTCATTCTATTGGAAGGCCATGGAACCCTGAAGAAATCAGTAGTATTTGGGGCACCATTTTCCAAATAGATGAATACTTGTGATCTTGTAGGAGTTGAGAGCTTGTCATGAAAGTGGATTTCTCTAACAGACCTTTGCTTTCACTGGATGTTTTCTTAACACAAACTACTTGTGCAGAGGTGGAATCCAGCATGTACCTGCCAGATGTGAGTGGCTGAACTTGGACTTTTCAACCTTCAAATCCATGAGACAAAACAAACCTCTTTTCTTTGTAAAACACCTAGCCTTGGGTACTTTTGTATAGTAACATGAATTTTGTATTTGCTACTCATTTTTATCATTTTTTGCAGGTTTGGTTAGTTTTGAAAATTCGCAGCATTATATAGAGTGAAATAAAAGTCTTCAGCTACCCTGTTCGTTCTAAGTAAGCACTCTTGCATTTTAATTTTTTTCTCTGTATTTTCATTGGATACATGCTTACATTTACATAGTTAATATGATAATGAATTTATAGCTTGCATTTATTTTTTTCTTTTCATTATCTTTTGCATGTTAAATGTTTTCCTGTTGTACAAAATATTCTTCCAATCAGTGAGAGGGCTCAGGAGGTAAAGACACTTGTTCCAAGACTGGTAACCTCAATTTGATCCTCCAAAGCCACAAAGTGTTAAGAAAGAACCGATTGACCAAGTTCTCTAACTCCCTATACACACACATACCATACACATAGACACATACCACACATGTATACCACACACACATACACACATACCACACACAAATCCATACCAGAAATCACATAAATACACAGACATATGTTACACACACTCATGCACACAACACAGACATACATACAACACATAGACAATGTAGGCACACATATAGTGCTCACCACATACATACCACATACCTACATGTACCCACACGCACACACACACACAAAACATCACACACTTACACCATACACACATACATACACCACACACTTACAAAAACACACATATATCACACACACAGGCACATACACCACACACACATATGCCATATACACACATACCGCACACACACATTTATTTTAATTAAATGTTCTTTAAGATATTTTGTTACTCAGCAAAACTGGCTTTTCTAATCTAGCTTTTCTTTTCGCTTGAATATTTAATTAGCTTTCTAGTTTGAAATATAATAGTGCAATAAATTTTTCCATCATGGGTACAAACATTTCCACACTTGTGAAGAATGAAAAATCTGGCTCAAAAATAAAATCTCATTTTTGAGATAAGGTATTAATGCAACTTAAGCTGGTCTTGAACATAATATGCAGCCAAGAATGACCTTAAACTTTGGTTACTTCTTCTTCTATATCCCAAGCACTGGGATTAAGGCCTGGACAACCACACTTTCTGTAGGCAACCAAAACACTCTACCAATGCAGCTGCATCCTAAGAACCTCTGTCCTCTATCATTGCACAAATAAATTCCTATGTTCTTAATGAATTTTGACATACTGACTTCTTAAAAGGTTTTGATGTTGTCCTATCAAGGCAGTAAGACACTTAACCTTTAATGTTGGGTACTTTAACAATATTTATTTGTTCAATAAATGATTACTGGTGTTTTCTTTACATTAGGATATCTCTTGTTCTTACTGAGGTTTAGTGTTCTCATTGGTGAGTTGTTTACATATAGTATTTGATTTGTTACCATGGTTATGATAGGCAATTTTCCCCACATATCTGCTGAGATATTGTTTTCCTTTTTAGATTGACAATAACTCTTTATTCATAATGACAATTTTTATCTTCTCCACTGTTTGTTTAAGAAATTCTAAGAATTCTAGAGAATTCAAAATGGTTGTAATTTCTTTGTATTTCTCACATATGTCACAAAAGTCATAAGGAAACTGACTCCCTTACTGTTAAGATAACATGTTACTATCCACAGATGGCTTTGGGGGAAGTTACAAAAAGGCCTGCCAAACGACTTCTTTCTTGTTATACAGCACCACACTTCCCAATTGAAGGTGGGAGTCTGGCTCACCTTGTGCCATTGTTTGTCACTGGTTGTAGTACTAATGGTCCTATGACTATTTTAGGTCAAGTTCACAAGAATTCCAGTAACTGTCTTTTAGTGGAGTCCTGAAAACCATGTAAGGAAGCCATTCTGTCTCTCAAAGACATCTAGAACTTACAATCACTAGGGCCTTTGCATATGGGAAGGTCACCAGAGTCCTTCTGGCCCAGTCCCCCTATCAGTTGAGCACAGCCACCAAAGAATCCCCATAACACCAGTGAAAAGACCACCATGGGAATTGCTGAAGACTTTGTTGAAGTGTTAAATTTGAGGACTTCTTCAGATGCTTGCAAGAAAAGATGGCTCACAGGTGTCTGCAATTATCTTGCGTGGCAGCAGATAGCAGGTGTTCAGTGAATAGCAGGGCCCTCAAGTTCCAGTTCATGTCATTCTTAGAACAGTCAAAACCATACTCGAAAGAAAAGCAGAAATGTGTGCACTGGGCTCTACTGAATTCTCAGATTTTACCAGAGCACCTGTGATTAGATACTTGAATGAAAGTACACAACTCTCTCTAAAGGAGCCTTGCCTTAATATACATCTTAATTTTCTGACTGGCCATCATTAGTAAGATTTCCGAACTTTTGGTGACAGGGCAAAAGCCTGTCAATGGCAAGGGATACAGTATTCAACCATTAATGTCATCCAAGTACAATGTAAAAAATTTAGGTGCATCTCAGCCCTAGTTGTTTATATTTAAATTAAAAGCTACTCTAAAGTGGGAACTTGGACTGATGTCTACGGCTGTAGTAGCAAACAGACGTTTCTCAGTCCCTTTACTGTTTCGATACTGCTTTGCATCTGTTCTTGCCTTGCTCAGAAGCTTTTAAACTTTGCCATTTAAATACTCATGTTATGAAAGATTAACTCCCTAAGAACAGGGGCAGGTATCACAATGCCTTGACATTCATCATAACAGCAAAGTCTCTAGTGTGTGTAGAGAATTTCATAACCCATGGTATTGTTTTCAAGGGACAGAGAATTGTTTGATTTCTGATTTGTTTGGATTTCTGGTAGCCTAGGTTGGCACAACCTAGGTTAAAACAAAAATGAAACATTTGACATAGGTTATGACAGGAAACTACTTCTGACAGGACAAAGAAGAATGAATATATTTACTTTTAAAAATAGAACACAGGGGATGGAAAGATGGGTCAGCAGATAAGAGTACTTGCTGGTCTTATAGAAGACCCATGTTTGATTCCCAGCACCCACACAGCAGCTCACAATCATCATCTATAACTAGTTCCAGAGTATCTGGAAGCCTGGCTCCTGGGGGCATTATTGTCACACACACACACACACACACACACACACACACACACAAACACTAAATCTTTAATAGAGGACAGGGCTGTCTATGCATCTACACATGTGTGACCTCCCCCGTGTGTGTGTGTGTGTGTGTGTGTGTGTGTTTCTGTGTGTGACAGTATTAGTAATATTTAGGAAGTTTAACATGACCACAGATTGGAATTAGGTAGGTGCACCTTGCCAATGGTGAAAAGAAGCAAAGCAAAAATTTCGCACATCAAAACACCACCTTTTATTTATTGCATATTAGGCCAGTGGTGCTTATTATGCTCCACAAACAACAGCAACAACAAAAAGGAAAGAAACACTCCATAAAATTAAATTGTTAAAACTAAATTATTTATGTGATTTCATTTGGTGGATGTATTTCCGTGTTGTGTGCCATTGAGCCTCACTTCTTTCTAGCGTCATAACACTATTAGAAGCTATACTAATCTTCAGGGGAATGTAAGATTTATCAACCCTTGTAGCATGGGATGGGAGCCAAGGCAAGAGATTAAGGGATACTGGGGAAATGAATCAAGTTTCTCTCTGTGTACTGGCCAAGAGTATGTGGACAATTATTATTCAAGCACTTCACATGATGGAAACACAATTTGACCACTACCATATGCTGACTTTGAAGTTATGTGTTAGTCTTTTTCCAAAAGCAGTCTCATAAAAATGTCAATACCTTTGTCATCGAATGGCTTTGTCCACTAAATAGGGAGTTTACATAAAAAAGCGAAGGGGTGTTCAGATTCCCCAGCTCGTGGGAAACATTCCATTTTAATCTTGTTACTGAAGCATCAAAAGATGATCTACAAGCCAAGAAGTTCACAGGAAGACAGATAAAAACACCCTATTACATCATTCTTTTCTGTACTGGCAAAGCAACGGTGTCCGTTGCTTCGAGGGAGGTGAATGGGCTGCAGTCAGTGGCCTTGAAATATGAGCTTTTCCTGTTCAGTGGAGGCCACATTGAGGTTTCCAGAAACAGACAGAAGCCATCATTCCAGTCCTCACATGAAATGAAAGCGCCATTGTGGGAGCAATTCTGAAAATGTATGAACTTCATAAAACGTTCCATTTTCCACAACGTGAGTTTGGCTACACAATCAGGACATCAAAGACCAGGAAAACTACCTATTGAGTCCTCAACCTTTTAAAATTGTTTGTATACTAACAGAAAATAAAGTACTTGCCCCTGTGGAATGCCCATCGATATCAGTATAAACAATAAATATATCATGTGCTGTACATCCCACACACAGCATTTTAAATGCCATGAAAGAATGAGAGAACCAAAGATTTGAGAGGGTTTTTTTTTCTTTTTTAAGTAAGCTCCTTCTTACATGCACCTTCCTGCACTTGAAAAGAAAATAAGAGTCATGCAGGTGCACACACCCCACAAACAAATGCATCTTTATTCCTCAATGAAGCCTCCCTCCCTCCCTCTCTTCCTCTCTCCCTCTTTCCCTTTCTTCCTTCCTCCCTCCATCTCTCTCTTTGTGTGTGTGTGTATCCATCTGTCTGTCTTTATGTATATATCTGTGTGTTAACTTTAAGCACCATAAAAAGATAGGCTATGACACTGATAGTTATTGTTACCTTTCTCCTTAGGCTAATTGTGTGTTTAAAGATTCATGGAGCACAGGGAATAGTGTTGAAGATTTGGTGGTCACCAATGGATCATTCACATCACTTATTTATCCTCTTCCACTTTGCCCTTTGTGCTCACTGGAAATAAAAGGCTTCAGTAGGGTCAAGTGCTTCCATTAAAAAGCTAACATAAAAATATTCCCTTTCGATTTATTTCCAAAAAGCATGTTCAGTCAAGAACTAAGGAAATAAATCCTCAAGTGTAAAAGCACTTGAGGAATACAAAGAAGGTAGACCTTTACACTTTCCTACACAAAAAGTGTGAATTCTTTGTTTTAAAATGGAGTTCCCAGGTATTCAAGAATCTAGAAGATCAGTAGAGCTGTAATTGGGTAAAACACAGACAAATGAATAGGATTTGTAATACAGACTTAAAAAACTTTGGTTTAAGGGTGGAAACAAGAAGTTTAAATTGGTAAAGAACAAAAATATTTCTAGCACACTGAGAATCATTCACTCCAATCTAGCAAGGGTAAACGAAACAAAATGTCTTTCCAGGAGCTTGACATTATCAAACAAAAACTCTTATTCCCTCTACCTACCTTTAGTTTATCTTGAAGAAATGATTGGGCTTTTCTTAGACACTAAGATTATTCCTGTGCACGTGCATAAATATGGGCGTGCATGCGTGTGCATGCACGTGTGTGTGTGTGCGCGTGTGTGTGTGCATGTTTCAAAGACAGATTGAAAAAAAGAAATAAGTGTAGGATCACACACACACATATGAATAGAGATAAAGCCTAGGGAATTACTTTAAATTATAGCAATCTTTTAAAATTAATATTATTTAAGTGAGCTGTGTCTCTCAGGCCCATTTTAACAATAATTCTCTTAAATTGGAATTTATTACAAGCAAATACTACACTTGGAAGTGGCCTTTATATTACACGTACACATTAGGCTAAGGACATCTATTAATAATTCAGAAGGCTTCACTTCCATTCCCTCTCATCCGATCATCTAATGCTTTAGGTGCTAATGTGAAGAGAATAGCAATTGTGTGAACACTGTTCTTTTGTTATCATATTAAAATAATGGAGGACTCTGAGCTGTCAATCCTTTTATGACAATCAGAAGTAATGAGCGGGGAAGTGGGAACAATGCCAATCATATTAGAACAATCCTGACTGACTTAGGTTTCTTACCAGTTGTTCACTTTAAAAGAAAAAATACTGCCCTTTGCAGCTTGTCCATTGTGTTTGGTTCTATTCTTTCTTCCTTCCCCTCTGCAGCCTACCCATAAAAGCTCACAACTATTCCGGCTACCATTTCACTAAGAGACCATGTCACCAGGCTTGTAAAAGGCAGAGCCAAGGGCTCTGTCTGAACCTATCAGGATCTACCTGTGCCTCGTCATTCATAAATGTGGCCCACAGATCCATCCCCCATTCATGACGATGATAATGAGTAGAACCTGCATAAGACATGACAACAAAATGCCTGTAACTGGAAACAATCATCTTATTTACATTAAAATCCAATGCACCAGTACTGCCTTGCTGGTTGAAGGCACTCTGTAGTCTCCAAAGCTGCAGGATTATTAGTAGTAAACACTGTCCCACACAAGTCAAAGAATACAGCCTCAGGGGAGGGTAGAAATCCCCCTCTGCTTAAGTAACATATGGTGCACACTTGACAACTATAAATCTCTTGAGATTTAGCTAGGTCCTTCCCTTCCCATCTTCAAGTAGATTATACAATGTCTGCATTTTGAAATCTAGAGAGCATCACACAGCTTAAGGAAAATCTGATGATTTATTACCCAAGACCATTTGCTTATTATTCACCAAGATCCCTGTTCTTATGCTCCCCTCGACATTTCAATCCACACAGATCATAGCTGTACTCCAAAGATTAGTAACATAAGCAATGCAAATTGTGGACCAAACCTCTGCTTTTATGCAAATGAAAGACCCTTCACTTTCACCTCTGCTATTAACTTAATTAGCCTAATTTCTCTGAACACTGGCTTGTTGGCACGAAGCTAAGGAACTCTGGCTGCACCCTTGCTTTCCTGGATGCACTTATTGAAGTGCAATGGGAAAGGTAAGGAGGAAGGAACTGGAAATGTCCAGATGAAGCCAAATTGGGAAAGAAATGATTCCACAGCCAGCAGCCAGGACACAGCTCTTGCAATCATAGGGTAGGAATACTTAGGAAGAAATGCCGGTTCTGCTTTAGCCTAATGGCCCTCTATCACTTTTAAAGGCTATCACACTGAGATCACCCCCATTATGCTAAAAGATAATAGTAGTTGGTGCTCTGTGCATTATTTTGATCATGGAGCAGAACATAAACCCTAAAGTTAAACCACATGATCCTCATGCCTCTAGAGGGGCTCATTAAAGTGGAATATTCCCCTCCAAAGCTTCACTCAGTAAGCAATGTTTAAATGTCTTAATCAGCCTACCGAGTCCCCATACAAGAGATGGCTTTAAAAACAAATCTTTCAGATAGTGTGGTTTGCATCATGGTTTTTAAATCCCATGGACTTAAAAATGCAGGAAGGAAAGGGTCTTTGAACGAAAGGTATTTCGAATTTTTAATATTGTAATTAAAAATTAAGAAAGGTATGTGTTCAGCTAGAGGATAACCATTGCATCAAATTATGTAGTCTTTTGAATAAGCCAATATCAGCTTAATAACCTTTACCATGTAATGAAGTTGTGAATATTAATCTTCATTTTGAACCTGTTAGGTTTTCCTGCTTCAAATAGGAAAGGATGAATTCTAACAATAAGGCCAGTGCTAAATTACTTGAAATTGGTTTTATAACTGGAAAATAGGCAAACCTCTGATAAACCAGTGCTCATTTACCCCATGCTATTTCAAAATCCTATTTTTCATTGTTAAAAGCATTCCCTGAACACCTTCACTAATACAACCTTAAAACAACAAGTAAGTAAGGTTCATCCTATGATAGATGACAGCATCCCATTTCCTGCCAATGAAATGCAAATTATTTTATCTAATTGTAGCTGTGTAAGGCTTCTGACATTTCCTCCCATCCAAATAGATTTTCTTGGGTGAAGTGAGCCTGGAGTCTCATTCCTTTGAAGATACAGAAATTAACAGGGCTGAAGATTGCATGACTATATAGTTATGACTTACAAAGCAAGCCTCCTTCAACCATACCAAACAAAACTGAAATGACTTTTTTTTTTTTAAGATAGGTCTCTTGTAACCCAAGTTGGCCTCGGACCCACAATGCAGCCAAAGATGAATTTGAAGCTCTGCTCCTCCTGTATCTCCCTCCCATGTGCTAGGATTACAGATATGGACCAGATTGTCCAGTTTACAACATGCCGGAGATCAAGCTCAAGTCTTCATTTATGCGAGATAAGCACTATAACAAGTCACAAACTTCTCGCCTTCCTTGAACCAAGAACAATCATGAAGAACAGAAAAACCGGACACTGTCTATGAAGAAAGAAATAGCACCCCTCAACAGATACCAATTCTACTAATAGCCGTTTCCTACATGTGAGTTTTGAACTATGAGAAATGGCTTTCTGTTTGTAAGTCACTCAGTTATTGCTACTTTATTATAGAAGCCCAAGTAGACTAAGACTGCATATAATTAGGGCTCTCAAGGGGAACAGAACTGAGAGAAGGTTTTTTTAAATGAGTAGTTGTTGTTGTTGTTGATGATGATGATGTTGTAATTATTTATTTATTTACTTTTGAGACTGTAGTTCAATCACAACATTTCTTTCTTCCCTTTCCTTCCAAGCTTTTTATTAGATTGACTTACATGATACAGTACCAATGGCACTCATACAATGATTGTCTTCACACTGCAGAGGCTGAGAACCTAGTATCATCTCATTCCACAAGGCCAGTGCCTCACGAATACCAACATGGTACTGAAGGCCTGAAAGATTCCTGGAGTATCAGCCAATGGTCGTCAGTCCATGATGAAAAGACAAAGAAGGTGGATTCTAATAACAGCAAAAGAATGGCAGCAGCAGCAGCAAGATGACAACAGGGTAGATGAACTTGCCAGCATAATCTGAAGGAAAGTGAGCAAAAAGCAAACTCTTCTTGTTCAGACTTTCTTTCATCTGGGCTGATACAATAAGGTAAAGACCACATTTAGGATGTGTCATCCCACTTCAACTACTCAGGTCAAAAAAATCACTCAGAGATGTCCCCAACAGCTTGTCTCTTTGTGGATCAAGAAGCCAAGATATAGATTCACCTAGAAGACAGGCCTGTGTGCGTGTCTATGAGGACATTTCAGATTTTGTTAACTGATATAGGAAAACTGACACTAAATTTAGGAGCACTGTCTCATGAGCTTGGATCCTAGACTGACTAGAAAGGAGAAAGAGGGCTGATTACCATGATTCAGTTCTTTCAGCCTGCTGACTGGGGATATAATATAACCAAGTGTTTCTGTCGCCATGCCTTCTCTGCCATAGGGGACTCTACCCACAAAATGAGCCCAAAAAAAATTCTCCCTTTAATTGCTTTTTAGATATTTTTGTCCCAACAGTAAAAAAACTAATACAGATGACATAGTTCCACATTGTTCCACTGAAACAAGAAAAGTAGAGCATATGCACACATACTAGTGTCAAGTGTAGATTATATTCTTTCATGTGCTTTAGGAAGTGTGGCAGCATTAACTCATTCATTCGACATGTATAGGTTTACTGCCTGCTGTGTGGCAAGCACTGAACAAGGTGCAGAGTATGAATTTGACACATTTCATTTCAACATGTGTCTCCACTTTATTTTAATTACTTTCAATGTATTTTCTGCTCACCCTGAATATAAAGAATTTAAGGAATTAATGTAGGATAGTTATTTAGCCTTAATTTATGATATGGAGTCCAGGGTTTCTGATCAGGACTGAACAAAATTTAACTCAATGATCAAGGATATAAAGTAGATATGAATTTATCAGTAATTTGTGAATATATAACACACAGTCCAGGAATTTAGACGAAAAATTCATCACCTTACCTTACCAAGTTGCCTCTAAATGGTTTAATAGAAGAAAAATGGTTTGACTCTTACAAAACATCAAAATAGAAATTTTAAGCCTTCTTTTTAGCAGAGAGAAAGGAGGGAAAAAAGCCCTTCATTTCTTAGTCTCTCAAGGTCAGGCAGGTGGCATACAAACACAAAACATTATTGAAATAAGAAAAAAGATTTAACACAAGCGAAGAGCGAAACACAGCATGAATTAAATGTTGTTCACACCAGGTAAGCCAAGAAAATCTTTTTAGTCTCCCTTGGAATTCTTAGGATTTCATTAATTCTGATCCTCGTTTTGTGTCATGCTTATCACCTCAGGGATGAGTCTGGGATGACTCACTGTCTATTTTACAGCCATTATTGTTAGCTCTTTGATACAAACAAGAGAGATATATACTATACTAACACATTACATTCTATATCCATTTATCAACCCTCTTCTGTCTCTCCCAGGCCTGCCTGCTGCAGGCTGACTGTACATATTCAGGATGTTATCATCATGTCCTCACCATGTACAACCCACTGCATCTCCGGTGGGCCATAGAGACACAACTCAATATCAACCTCAAGAACAAACATGTTTTTGTCACAGATATCACCAGCCATTGGGTCACTACAACAACTGAAGTAGGAAATGTGACCTGAGGACTCAAGTTTGTGAACATTAAGTCTCCATCTGATGATGTCATTATAAAAGGCTATAGAACCCAGCTGGAGGACGTGTTTGTTGGATACTGGGCCTTAATGGTTACAACCTTGCTTCCAACCTTCTCAATCAATCAACAAACAAGTTCATGTCCTAACCTCAGCAGATAGGACTGGTTCCTATATCATTCATTCTCCACTATAATAACCTAAATAAACTTTTTCTCCTTAGGTTGCTCACACCAGATAGCATGTCAAAAGACAGGCAAAACAGTTGTTAAAAGCAGAAAACAACTGATAACCTGAGAGATGCTTCAAACTTCCAGCTACTAGCTACCATTCAAGTGGGCCACTTGGTACTGAGAGCAGCAGAAGAGGCTCAAAGATCTCATCTTTTCTGCATGCCAGAAAGATAAACCATTATGAATAGTATCCAACATCAGGAATTCTCACTATAGTCCTCTTAACCAGAATTATAGTTCTTTTATATAATAAATGAGTAGAAATGGAAGTTTAACAGAAGCAAGACAAATAATTCCTCTTTAAAAATTTCTTCAGGATCTTGGATACATTTCTTAAGTACATGAGATTTTTGCCAGGTGACAGTATTTGCTATTAATCCCTGTACTAGAAAGATGAAGCATGCTAAGAATGCTGATTAATGCATTAATAAAGTATGTCAGGCTTTTGGATGAAATAAAAACAAGTAAACATGGATTTCCATCTAAGATGGCTAAGTACATGAGGATGTCACTGATAGCCGTGTACAAACAGAAACATTAACTGCTTAAAATCTGACTCTTCATTTTTGGTATTTTCACATACTAATAGTTAAATTTTAGAAAATCCCATTAAATATACAAATGGAAAAGGGATCTACTAAAGAAAATAGATCTTTCTCCTGGGTTGTTCTCTTAGAAGATTCTAGGAGTTACTCTTCTGAGGGAGTGAAAAGAGTCCTGCTAGGAAAAAAAAAAAATCACATAATATATTCTCATGATGGTTTCCTTTCCCTGTTTCTCCCATATTGTCTCCACCCCCCAAACAATTCAACTCTATATCCTCTCTCCTCTCTTTTTCTCTCCCTTTCTCCCTCACTCTCTTTTTCTCTCGCAGAAACCAAAAAAACAGGCAAAAAAAAAAGAAAAGAAAAATTATAAGGCACAGACACGCCTTGTAAAAATACAAAATTGGAAGCCATAATATATAGAAAAAGAAAGTAAAATGCCCAAAGAGATATGAGATCAAAAGGCTACAAAAATACCATCAAATTCATTTTGTGGAGGAGGTTAGCAGACCTCAGGGTGAGGCTGGCTTCCCACCACGGTGGGACAGGATGCAGGAGGATAAGGGGTGGGGCTGACGTCAGGAGCCAAAATGGCGGCGGCGGTTGGGGTCTTCTTGAAGCGCGGCTTCCCAGCTACCGCTCTCAGCCGAGTCGGCCTGCAGTTCCAGGCCTGCCGAGGGGCACAGACAGTTTCTACAGCAGCTCCCAGAGTCAAAAAATTTGCCATTTACCGATGGGACCCGGACAAGACTGGAGATAAACCTCGAATGCAGACATATGAGGTGGATCTGAATAAGTGTGGACCTATGGTGTTGGATGCTTTAATCAAGATTAAGAATGAAATCGATTCTACTTTGACCTTCCGAAGATCATGCAGAGAAGGGATCTGTGGCTCTTGTGCCATGAACATCAACGGACGCAACACTCTGGCATGCATTCGTAGGATCGACAAGGACCTTGGCAAAGTCTCAAAAATTTACCCTCTTCCGCATATGTATGTGATCAAGGATCTAGTCCTTGATCTGAATAACTTCTTTGCACAATACAAGTCCATTGAGCCTTACCTGAAGAAGAAGGATACGTCCCAGAAGGGCAAGCAACAGTATCTGCAGTCCATCGAGGACCGGAAGAAACTGGATGGATTGTATGAATGCATCCTGTGTGCCTGCTGTAGCACCAGCTGCCCCAGCTACTGGTGGAACGGAGACAAGTACCTAGGGCCTGCAGTTCTCATGCAGGCCTATCGCTGGATGGTTGACTCCAGAGATGATTTCACAGAGGAGCGCCTGGCCAAGCTGCAGGACCCCTTCTCTGTCTACCGCTGCCACACCATCATGAACTGTACACAGACCTGCCCCAAGGGTCTGAATCCAGGGAAAGCGATTGCCGAAATCAAGAAGATGATGGTGACCTACAAAGGGAAGAGGACATTGGTTTAACCCTGTCCATGCTGAGTGTGGGTGTCAGCTCTGGCTTGAATCTCTTCGAGCACCTGGGTTACGGCATATGTAATAAACATTTAGAAATTTAAAAAAAAATCATTTTGTGTTGGCCATCTACTGCTGGGCATGGGGACCACTTTTATGTTTGGTTAATATACACAATGAAACTTCTAGGAGCTATTCTTCTGCAGGCTTCTTTTGTGCCTTTGAACTGAAATTCTCTAGTAACCACACAAAGCAAATTATTCTTTGCACCACTCCAAACTCATCTAGCCCCCAACTCGTTTTTGACACACAAACACCTAAATTGGAAGTTATATCAACTATTTAAATCTATTAAAATGTGAGCATAAACCCACTGAGACATGGGTGATTTGAATGTCCTTCCTACATTGAAGAAAAGTCATACTTTTCGACTTTAAAGAACTTATCAGAACACAAGAAAAATGATTCTCCTTAGTTTTTACATGTTGTGAACTAAGGTGTATTTTGATGATGTTTTCAGTTGGTCATATGATTGTGACTTGTGAGATTACTATAACTTCTGTGCAAGACATATAAAAAGAAAGCTATTCATGAATATTCTTTCTTTTGGGGAAAGAAAAACAGCAAGGTTGAGGTGGGAAATTGTGATGGAACTTCACCAAGTAGAAGCACCATGTTGGCAACTGGCAGGTAGATTCTGTGTTCATGCTTTGGGTAGCAATGGGATGTTCTTAGAACCAAACTTAGAAAGATAAATCAAAAGGCAGGGTGCCAGTGCTGGACCTACTTTCCAGTGCTGGAAGGGCTCCTACTCAATTCACTAAGGATGCTGTCACAGCTGAGTGATCTGACAAAGACATAATTTATAAAAGATTTGTACAAAGCCAGTTGAGAGAAAAAGTAAGAGTTAGAAATACTATTCCATATACCATCTACTTATCCCTGAAGCACATAGACCACCTGCAGATTCCACTGCTAATGTGCAATTTCATCAGAAAGTAGGAAAAGTTAGGGAAATTGAGCCAAAATGTCTCACTGCAAACTTGAATTAAGTTCAGGATACTTAAATGCTCAGACTTCAAACTTTGCAAGTGGTTGAAGATGCAGTTTAAAATGAGGTTCAACAATCACATCAGCTTATAGTCCTAAGAGTCTTCTTGAATCCCTGTTTCGTTTTCTTGGGTTGTTTTGTTTTGTTTTGTTTTTTGAGTTCTGATATCATAGAGATGACATGAGATATTCAGATATTTGGAAGTTTATGATTTGCAATGTGGATGGGTATCTGTTAATTTCACAGTCCTTCATGTTGTAACACTTAGCCAACAGCTTCACATATAACTCTCTGTTAATATAGAAACTCAGAACTGGTCAGAGTGTAGAGAATAAGTGTCTAGAGTGCTCAGCTGTCAATGGGACATCTATATTACCTCCTTGCCTCTCAAACCTCAGGCCCCATCTAGCAAGATAGTGGGTGGTAAAAGCAGGAAATCAAGGAGGATCAGAGTGAAACAGCATCTTCTGGATATGACAGGACCACTGTACTCATGAGCACACAGTATGTGTGGTTACCTGCACAAGACCTTCACAGGACCAAACCAGTCAACAGACCAGTATGGAGGCATGGAGGGTCTCACAAGTTGCTATTCATAGCTGGAGAGCTGTTGGTAGTTGCTGCTGATGATTGAAAAGAAAATTGGTGAGATGCCTATGAGTTGGTCACGGAGCTTCAGAGATGCATCTTACATGAGTAGCTAGCTCCCCTGCCCCAATACTGGATGTGGTTGTTTTTGGCCTACACACTAGTAAGTAGCCTCTGGTACCGCCTTCATTCACTAAGCTAGACTTAGATGGGATCATTTCTTTGGTCTGTCATTAATGCCCTTTCAGAAATGGGTAGACATATATATGTGCTCAGATTAAAAGTCATTTGTGTTTCAGACAAGGTTCTTTCTTCAAATGACAGAAAAAAGAGCTAGAGACATTCTGAGGACTCATTTCTTGAGGTACTAATCCCATACATGAGAGTTCCAAACTCAAGACCTAATTACCTCCCAAAGCCTCCTCCTCTGAATATCATTCCATTAACTGATCGTACTTTAATGCATGGAAGGGAGACTGAACACAGCATCTGTTTTGTGACATCATATTTGCTGAAGGATATGCTATTAAATGCAATACTAAAAAGGAAGGCAGAAGGTTGAGCTTTCTGTAGGCCAGATTCCCATAGAGCTCAGTGTTCCCGAAAAGAAGCATTGTGCATCAATACATTACACTCATGGGTAGGGAAAGGTATATTGGCATGCTAGTCTCTAGATTTATTTTTTGGTAGAGAAGTACGAGATTGATAGTTCTGAGTTTACAAACAAATTACAATTCTTATGGCCCAAGAATTTTCACTAAAATCATATCATGAATATAATGCCACCTACTCATTTAATTAAATGTAAAAATGAAAGGACAATCAGGTATGGTAGTATGTGCTTGTGATCCCAGCACTTGGGAACCTGAGTCATGAAGACAACAAGTTAGAGTCTAGCCTGAGCTGTACAATGCCAAAAATCTGTGTCTAAAACTTAGAAGAGCCAACTGAAGTTTCCAGTCATCCTCAATCATACTTCCTTGACATTTGAAACAATTAGCTGATAGTTACATTAGTTACTTGGTCTGTTTAAAGAACAAAATAGTGAACAAGAATCTAACTTAAGGGAGAAAGGGCTTATTTGGGCTCACAGTTTTGGGGATACAGTCCACTTTGGCAGGTAGGTTGTGGTGGCAGGAGATTGAGGCACCTATTTATATTGTGTCTGTATCCAGTAAGCAGGAAGAAATGAGTGTTGGTGCTCAGCACTTTGCTTTTCATGTAATTCAAGACTCATGTTTACATTTGGATGAGTCTTCCCAGCCAAATTAACCTAATCAAGGTAATCCCTCACAGGCATACGAAGAGCATGTCTGATATGTGAGTCTAGATCCTGTCAAGTTGGCAGCTAACATGAACCCTCACGCATGTTAAGTACTAACCATGTAAAATATCTATTAGTATCAAGGGACTCTCAAAATTGCATGACACAAGCTTTTTCTTGCAAGAACTTCTTGGGGAAGAACAGAATGCTAACCATAAACTATGTATTGAAGGGATTCATAAAACCATAGGGAGGTGAAAGAAATAATTTGTTTGTGGATATCAGAAGTCCTTTAGGGAAATACAACCACAAAACTCACAAGATAACTGAATAAACTATTTGGGGAAAGTTTTCTACTAATCATTTCCTTGGCTTACCTTTCAAGGTCACGAGAAAAGATGTAAATTTTTAAGGTGAGAAGAACATAATTGCTGAATCAATAGAGAATGTAAGGCTAGTGTGGTGGGTAAGGGAGGAAGAAAGGAGGGTAAAGCAAAGGAAATTACAAAATTGTGGATGATTTATGTAACAGAAGGAATAGGAAGATGTAGTTGGTGCAAGTAAAACACAAATTAACTACCTGGAAGACAAAGGAATCTGAACAAAATCTCTTACAAGTTTCTAGACTTTATGTTTCCCAAAAAGTCTCCCATTTTCTGAAAACTTCCCTGTGTATCACTATTGTAAGTATTTTGGGTATAATATTGGGATGTACCTACACTCATTGATGGCAATAGGTACAATGTATCTCTGCTCCCACTCTGGTTTCTCACCTGGGTGTACTGGAAGCCCCCAAGACAGTTTCCAGCACTTGGACAGCTCCTCACCTTCGCTAAGGTCTCTTACTGCCCAAGGAAGCCCTTCCTGTATTCCCTCAGCAAGTATATAACCACTACATAGATGCTATAGAAATAAGACACAAGCCTGTATGTGTGTATGCCGAGCTTCCATTCTCAGAAATGAACAACTCTGAGATATGTCAAGGAAGTTCACAGAGAACAGAGATGAGAAGTTGCCATTGCCAAGACTTTTGTACAGTCAGAAGTGAAATATGATTTTCCATGCCAGTTTTCACCTTCATGTTTGTTTCCTAAGATGAGTTTTCTTCAATACATACTTGCTAGCAAGTTCTTGCCTTGAGACCCACAATAGCACCCCAAGGTCTACAATGAAATTTAACCAATCTTATTAAGATTTGATGGGAAATTGTCCTCTGCAAACTCATTCTTTGTCACCCTGCTTCTCACATACCTCAAAAAGAGCCACCTGAGGAATTTAGAAAAAAATCAAAATTGTTTGAGTTGACATTATGGCTTCCGTGGTATAATTTTAGACAAAATAATAAAGCATTATTCCAAAATGTTTCTTTTGAAAATCTGGGAGGAAATGAGCCTGACACACATGACTGCTTTAAGGATTAATTTTTATATTCCAAAATACAGAGATACCTGATACATTAGTACTGTTTTTTGGTTATTGTTTGTAACTGAATGTTTCTGGATTATATATCATGGATTCTGAGAAGTTCACTTTAGGTCTAGAGATAAAATCCTTGCTTAATGGATGTTAAATGTTATTATTAATAATCATTGTATACTTTCTATAATGTCATATGTAAATAATTGAGTGTGTCTCTAGACAAACTAGAATTAAATTTTCTCCTTGCACTCACATTATGTGTATTTTTGATTTTTGAAACAGAAAACAGTAAGTTTTCTCCTTGTGATCATATTATACTTCTTTTCAATTTCCAAACTCTTTTATGTAGACGTAAAATTCTGCCTCTTGCAACACAAAATCCTCCCTGAAGTATCCATTGATAAGTGTAATTTTCAACTAGAATTTCTTTTTGATCAATCAGCTAGTTTCTGTTGTAATAGATTATAGGGTTTTAAGACCTTTCAGGATATATTTTTCAAAAAGATAACTTCAGGGCTGGAGAGGTAGTTTATTGGTTAAGAACATGAACTAATGTTGCAGAGGATCCAAATTTGTTTTTCAGCATCCACATAGGACAGTTCACAATGGCCTTTAACTCCAGCTCCAGGGGATCCAACATGCTTTTTAGTTCCATGGGCATTCCCTTACCTCTTTCTTTCTCTTTCTGTCTCTCTCACACCAAGGGGGAAAGTAGGGAACATAAATAAAAGTAAAAAAAAAATTTCAAAACTAAAATATAAACTAATTTTGTGTAAAACATACTTTGATGAATTATTTTCAAAAGCTTTCAAATTTTTAAACTTTATAATTTCTAAGAAAATAAAATATGATAATAAATCACGTCTTATCTATTTTTTTAAATAAAGCAGAAATCAATTAGAACCAATAGATCAGAAGACACTTGTCATGAAGTAAACTTACTAGATTCCAAGATTAGAGGACAAACACAGCAAAGTATGGACCACAGGAGGTATACCAGAGCTGCTCAGATGCTAGGGCAAGGAACATAAAAGGAAACAGAGCTACGGGAAAAATTGAATGAGAGAGATCGTGAAGACTTGCATTTGACTAGTTTGGGTTATTCCAGCAGACTCTGATAAATAAGAATTCCTGCTTCCCTTTGTCTGGTAACTGACAGAGGGAAGTGATTAGGACAGGGCAATAGTAGTTCTAGTATTAGAATAGAGGTGTTTGGATTATGAGGTCAGGATTGCCTAATCTGCATATGGAAAGCATACCCACAGATGACCTCCCCTCTAACTCTTGGTGGACACTCCCTCTAGGCTCAGCAAAGCTCCAAATTGAAAAAAATCAGAATACATTAAATAAAATACTTAATTAAGATGTCTGTGCCTTACAATATTATAGTCATTTAAAAGATCTCTCACAAATACCTCTACCTTTCATGTCTCCTAAGAACTCATTAAAAATAACGCAAAAGTGCATTCAGAATAAATCAAATCCCAATTGTCGTAAAAACTACTAGGTGTAGATAGTGAATTAAAATGATTTAGGGACTGCTGGAAAATAAGATGAAGATGGATTTAAATTGATGAAGAAAATTAAGACTCCAAAACACACCATGTTCAGAATAAAGTACTGTGACATTAGCGTGAACAGGGTAATGATTAAAGAAATTTCCCTGTACAACACCTGGACCAGTTCACATCTTTCCTAATCTCTCTAAGGGGTAGAGATGATGGTGTTTTCCTTCCATAGGATAACAGCCTAAAAACAAAGATCTTCCAAGGGTACATTAAATTAACTTTCAAATAAATAAAAGTGCAAACAATTATATTTAGAATTCTAAGTGTATGAGTAGAAAAAAGCACCTGAAAATGTTTTATGCATAGTTTTAATTATGCTCAAATTTGTGTCACAGTACACTTTCCTGTTATTCATGTTTTGATTTAAAATATAATTACATCATTTCCCTCCTTCAGTTTCCTCTCTCCATCCTCCTTCATATCCACCCCAGTTTCCCCCTCTCAAATTCATGGCTTCTCTTTCTTCAGTTGCTGTTGTTTACTCTTACTCACTTCGTTTACTGTTGCTTGTATGAATATGATTTCAGAGCTTACTAATTGGTCTTGGATAACCAATTAGGGCCTCATCCCTGCAGAAGAGTATTTCACCCAATCTCAGCATTCCTTGGCTACCTGTAATTCTTCTGTTTAGGTGTGTGACCCCAATTATTTTCCATTTTGAACATTTTAAGCACATGTCTAGTATGAATTAAGCATAGTCACATTGTGTGAATAAGCACCATCATCTTTCTGTAGAACACTCTCATCCTCCAAGAATAAAAATCTGCACCCATTAAGCACAAAGTCTCAATTGTGATTTTATTTATGTTTCCAACAATATTCTAATTTGTATTTCTAGGATTTTTAACTATTCTAAGTACCTTACAAAACTGAAATAGCATAATACCTTCTTTTTGCATCTATTTATTTTGTGTATGTGGTATACCAAAGGACACACACATGCCATAGCACATGTGCAGAGCTCAGAAAGCAACTTGTGGGAGTGGATTTTCTCCTTTGACTATGTAAGTCCTCAAAGCCAAGCTCAGGTCTTCAGGCTTGACAGCAAGTGGCATCTGCTGATCAATCTCTCCATCCCCAGTATTTTCATTTTATGACAAATTTAATTCACTGAGCATGATGTCCTCAAAGTTCATCCATGCTATGTTTCAAGATTTCCTTACTATATTTTGCTTATCCATCCACTGATGAACAATTGGGTTGTTTCTGTCCTCGGTCATTGGAAAAATGTTGCTGTAAATCTAGCTGTATAGGGATGTTTTTGAGATCCTACTTTAAGCCCTTTCAATGTTTCAATATGATAGCATTATTTTTAATGCATTTGATGAATCTTGAAATAGCTTGTTGTATTTTTATACCACAAAATTTCAAAAACTATGTCACTGTATTTTAATAAAAAGCTTAATAAAAAGAATACATTTTTATATTTATATATACATACAAAAAGCACAGTGGTTCTATATGGACCTAATTTCAATGTTGACACAGTAGAGAGCTATCTGGTCTACCTTATCTACAACATCTCTTGATGCCTCTTAACCTACCACATCACTGGTGATATATTCATTAATGTGATGGGTTGTGCTGGGATGCCATTGCCACCCATGAACATGAATCACAAGGGAGCTAGTTTGTCCTCCAAAATAACAATGGCTTTCAGCATGTAGTGGAAAACACATTAAAATGTTGTTTAATTGATGATTTAATTTTTACAATGTTTTCATTGGTTCACAGGCAGAAAAAAATACAACTAGGAAATAAAACTTATTCATTTTCACTTCTAATTCTATGAAATTTGATTTTTAAATGAACAAAGTATTATAACTTTCAATTTTTCTTCCTCGCTTATTTTTTTAGTAAAGCAGAAAAGGTTTTACTAATCTTAAAAGCACAATCCTCCTGCCTCTGTCTCCCAAGTGCTAGAATTATAAGCATATATCACCATGTTTATCTATATTATACTTTTGAAACTTAAAAAAATAAGTCCTGGGACTAGGGATATCAGTTGGTAAAGTCCTTGCCTAGTACACATTCAATCTTCAGTCCCATAGAAAATGTTGTGTTTTCACCCTATAATCTTAGCATTCAGATGTTTTAGAGAAGAAGAATCAAAATTTTAAGGTTATCTTTGGCTAAAGCAACCCTCTCTCATCAACAAAACAATGCATAACAAAACAAAAGGATTAATTCTGCAAATACAAAAACACAATGTATCTTTAATCTTCAAGATGAATTTTTATTGATAGGAACTTCTCTACCTTCAGGCTATAGAAGACAAGAAAGGATAGTTTAGAGAGCACCTAGCTAGCCCATAAACCTTTTCCTCTTTATAATGTGGCCAAGGCACCATTGAATCCTGAAAACTTTCTTCCAGGAAAAAAGGTAGAAGTCCTTGGAGAAAACCAGATTTGTTGGTGCTCCTGATACTGTCTTCTCACTGGTCATTTGGTCTATGACACGCTCCCATTATAAATCCCCTAACAAATCTCACTGATATCTCAATGAAGCTTCTGAGATATCATTGATTATGTAATCCCACCCAATGGCATGATGATTGTTACTCTATAGTCTGATCTTAGTGAAATCTAGGGTCACCATGGGAGCAGAAAATTCTGAGAATGTTGGTGAGAGGGTTTCTGAACTGGGTTTAAGTGGGACTGTCAATTCTAACTGCAGGCAGCATCATTCCATGGATTACAGTCAGACTAAACAAAAAGGGGGAAAGGTGAAGACTGAACCTTTCCAAGACTGAATAAGTCACTAAAAGTCAATGGTTATAGAAAGACTAGTGCAGGTCTGCAAAGTCATTCAAATTTATCTTGAGTGATCTTTAATTCCCACCTACATTGTCCACCTACATTTCTGATCTAATATCCCTGTGACTAATAAGTAAAACCTTTGGGATGTATTAATTTAGCGTACCACTAACTTCCACCTTCTACCAACCTAAAGGCTAAGAGCATTATCAATAATATCTGAGGCTGATAGCAGACATTTCTGTGCTTGATTTAAACCTACCTATTGGATGCTTCTACTCTAAAGAGCCGTGATTTGTGACTGTCTTTGTTCTGTTAATATAAAACTTTCATCAAACCATTATCACACTTGGACATGAAACTTGAGGTAATCTAAATTTGTGTTGCTGGGTCATAGACATTTATATTTGGCTCCAGAATAAACTGTCTCTTATCCCCTTTAGGTAATAGTTGTGTATTTGCATCAGTAGATTCTTAAGTATAGATGCAAAACCATGATGGACAATATCTTGGAATTGAGAAGAGAAATAAACTTTCTTTATTGCATTGTTTAAATCAGGTCATTTGTTGCAGTAATATGTAACTAATGTAGACACTGTGGAAGAGAGTCTGACAGCCACACATCAGTTGTGCTGTGGACACCACAAATCCTATATAGAGAAAGTATGTGTTCTTGAGTCAGATTCTTTCTGTTCTCTCAAGGAAACTGACTTGGCTTTATTGTGCAAAACTAGATTTAGTGGGTTGGGTCTACTGGGAAAACCTTTATAGAGAAAGAAAGATTGAAATGGTAATCAAAGAAAAAGGTTCTGAGAAAGGCCAGGAGCACATCCTGTTATGGTTCTGTGATTCCTTAAAAAGAACATGTATAAGGTGTTTCCAATGGGGACTGAGTGTCTGTTTTTGAAAATATGAGTTGCCAAAGGAAGCAATTAGAGGAGAGGGTCAGAGGAGGTGGTGCTACCACCCTCATGAGTCATTCTGGTTCATGTGGAGCAGCTGCAAGCTGCAAAACAGGAAAGAACAGAAAAAAATCAACAGGTAGCAAACAGCAGACAAATTCATTCTGCAGCCCCTAGAAGTCAACAGAATAACTGGCCATTGGGACCTAATAATTTCCAGCTTGGGAAAGAACATATTTGAAAAACAAACAATCAGACACAAAACTTTGGCAAGGTAAGAGTTGCAGGAGTGGACAAACGGTGTGGTAATTAGCAGAAGGAAGTCTGCCATGCCTTTGCTGGCCTGAATTTGTTGGAAGGGTTGCAGGAATACAGAGCCCAGAAATTCTCTGGTGATCAGAAAGCTCCAGAGTATTCATTTTCTGGGAGGAAGAACTAGATGAAATCTTTGCCCTTCCCACCAGCCATTCTTCTTCTTTCTGTTTCCAGGCTGCATCCATCTTGCCAGAATGGCTGATACAATGCCTGCCCACCAAGGGCCAGAGTGCTAGCTTGTGCT
>NW_021604639.1:8940456-8987187 GCF_004785775.1 Grammomys surdaster | reverse complement strand
TCAAGGTCTCTCTCTCTCTCTCTCTCTCTCTCTCTCTCTCTCTCTCTCTCTCTCTCTCTCTCTGATGCTGTTTTTATGACTTCACCAATAGACTTAGTAGTGTGGTGTTCTGAGGGAGAGCATCTCTTCTTGGGAGCACACTATACATTCAACTGGAAAAATAGAAGAGAGGCACATGCACAATATACTCCATCATTCACAGAAAGTAAGACAGCAAGGCTCAGCAGATGGTTTTGTCAGTAAAGTGCTTGGTTTAAAAGCATAAAGGCCTGAGTTGGATCCCTATAACTGATGTAAAAATTTCAGGTGTGGTGCTACATATTTGTAGTACTGTTATTGGGAAGATAGAACCAGAAAGATCCCTGGAGCTTGCTGGCCAGCCAGTCTAGCCTAATTTTGGATTCTCTGGTCTTAGTGAGAAATACTTAAGATTGACTTCTGGCTTCCACATGCATATACATGCATGTATACAAACACATGACCACATACACATACAGAAAGAGAGAGAGAGAGAGAGACAGAGACAGAGACAGAGAGACACAGAGAGAGGTCAAAGCATGTCTCTTAGGCTATCTCAGACCAGAAAGGATAGTCTTCAGAGCTACATCCGCAGACCTGCCTTTTCCTGATGGTCATTTACCTTGTCTCACTGTGGAATGAATGAGTATTGATTTACTTAAAAATCATTCCTTCAGCAGAATCTTGTTTGGCAAGAAAGAATTGGTTATAAAAGGAGGCGAGTGAAGGAAAAAATTGGATAATGATGCCCTGTTTATTTTTCTCTGTACTATGGTTACTTAATTCTGCGTCCCATGTGCCATACCTCCTCCATAATGTGTTGTCTTGTACTTCTCCGCAACCTATAAGTCTGGCTGTGTCTGTCTTCTCATAAATTATGTTCCCTCTGGCTAGTGGGAAAGTTCAGTTGATAAGATAACTATTGCACAGGCATGAGGACCCAAGTTTAATCCTCAGTGTCTATACAGACAATCATGATGGAGGTACATGGAAGAGAAAACATGGTTAACCAGGAAGCAAAAGAAGAAATGCTGGTCTTATCTAGATTCCCCCAGGCCCAGAGTGTACAAGATACTGCCTTCCATAGTCAGTCTGGGTCTTCTAGCCTTGATTAATCTTCTCTGAAAACATCCTTATGGACAAACCCAATGGCATTCTTGACTGACTTCCTACACACTAACTTCTCAATGCAATAAAGTTGGCAAGGTTAACCTTCACAACCAGAATCCTGGTACAACCATGGAGGCACAGCCAATATTCAACTGGCAAAGCCAGAATGCTGATATTATTGGGTTAAGGGGACTCCACAAGTTCAAAGCAAAGAATACGGCTAGTGAACCAGGTAGATATGAGGAACAGAGTACTCTAAAAGAGACAAGGATGCTGTGCTTAGTCTGCTGAACCTTCTAAACATAAAATTTTTCTGCCTTAATGTGTCCAGTGCTTGAGTGTGAAAATCTCCCAGATTATAATTGTCACAATGGCTGTCTACTGTAAGCACTGACTGGAAGGATAATAAGAATGAAGATGGGAATTTGTCACACATCAGTGTATGTCCAGACAGTCTGAAGATCTAGTGAGAGATGCAGATTTAATCCCACATAGGACCTGAGATTCTTCATTTCCACCCATCTTCACAGTTTGGAACCACATTGTGTGTGGAGATGGGAATCAGTGACTCGCCAACCAGCTCCACAGTTGAATCAATCAGGAAACACTAACAATATATGTGGCATGGGCTCCACCCATCCTGCTTCTGATCTGATGCTGTTTAAAAGTATTGGAGGTAAAAGTAATGTTTAACAAAATATGAGAACCACCTCATCAATACTCGTGAAGAAAAAGAAATGTTAAAAGGTAACCCCTGGTGATCTGAGAATTTTCACCTAGGTTGGTATGTGTTTGTTTGTTTCTTTTTTCTCTTACCATGAACATGGACCTCAAGAATAGATGCTCTTAAGTCAACCCTCGTCCCAGTGCCTGAGCTCTGTCCACAAATGAGATTGATCTGCACATTTCATCATATCATTGGCTTCAGCTCCAGCCACCAAAGACTCCTCACTGCCCTTTATTCTGTTCCCTTTCTTTCTTCCTCCCTTTCTTTCTTTCTTTCTTTCTTTCTTTCTTTCTTTCTTTCTTTCTTTCTTTCTTCTCCTCTTCCTTATTCTCACAGAATATCCTCAGGTGTTTATGAAGCTATGGAAAGCACAAGAGTTCTACATTGCCTAGTGAACATCTATTTCTTACCAGAAGAAAAGAGCCAAGAATTCAAGACATTAATAGTCTTTGTTATATAAGAATGACTGAGTTGTTTCCACTGACTTGTGAGGTTCCTTATATAAAACTATAGAGCAGAAAGGAAAGGAGGGAAGGAAGGGGAGATTAGGTAAGGCAAAAAAAATATCTGTGCAGTGTCTAGATGTGGGACTACCTTGTTTTCCTGCAGTGACGTCATCTAGTGTCTTTTCATCTGCTATCTGTGTCTCCACTCTTCCCTATCTCAATAAGCAGATGTTTGTGAGCTACTACAGCACCCTTTCAGTGATGTCAGATCATTCACTTCCTGGTGTCACCAGTCCAATCAAAATCCCCATCAACCACTAAGTTACATATAAACTAAAGGTTTAGAAGCAACCAAACTAGTGAAACACCTTCTAAGCAGTGACCTAGTTTTCTAGGGATTTATCTTTTGCTTGGAAACATAGAATGCAACGTGCAAGCAAAATGCCAGCTTACTGAGTATACTGATTAATGGAGTTCTGCTTTATCTATTTTTATTACAACCCTTAAAACTCACGAGAGTTACTCACTTCCTGAGACCACTTTTTGTTATTCACATACCTTCATAGCCACCCAGTGCAAAAGAAAACTCCTTTGAAATAGTTCTCTTGGATGGCTGCTTCTTTTTATTTCGGTTTATATATAATCTATCAATGAGTATGGTATTTTGTTTTGAATATTTCCTATTTAAACACTTCTTGTTTCCGCAGGTGAAAATCCCCACCTAACTAAGCAGGTCTCTGGGCACCGTAATACAACTGAGTGCATCTAATATGGAGAAACTTGAGCTATCACCATGGGCCCTGAAGTCAGCATCTGAGAAATGATATTTGGAGCAAAGATGAACAGTCCCCTGGGAAACCCATCTAATGATGGTGGTGATAAGGCTCTAGAACTTTTTGCCCTTCCTGTGTACTGAAAGGTTTGTGAGAAATAAGATCAAATAGAAGAATTCTCTATGGTCTCCTGGCCAAATTATCTTTCATTTAGTGTAGTTAAACAAATATTAGCCTGGCTCTGTAGGATTTAACCTTTTCTAAATCTACACTGTGAGTTTATCTATGATTTGTTTTAAAAAGAATAGCACTTTGGAAGTCATGGTTTTGTCTCTCCCTCCCTGTTCATCTTTACAAGACAGCTCTGGTGTCCTTGTTCAGATTTGGATGGAAAACCAAGTAAGAAGAAAAGATGCTTTCCCAGGTTGCCATGGTGACTTAAGAGCCTTCTGGTTTTGCAGCTTTGATACAGCTCTCCCAACAACAACCACCTAGACACTCTTTCATTTGGAACAGATTCCAAGCGCATTAAAAGGCATTTTGTGAACATTCTGGCCAAAGGCATGAGATTTGCAAGTAAACTTGGCTCCCATGCATGGTCCTGCGTCACAGTAAATGAGAAGCTTGCACCAGGAACCAAAGCACCAAGACTTTGATCTTTATTCTCAGAAAAAAAAAATGACAATGATAATCACACCCACTTCTTCTGGAATGATGGAGAAAATGAATGTGATATAAACCAGGTAAAGTGTTTGCTGCAATGCAAAGAGATTTGTAAGAAATCCATGGAGTTGGTCTGGCTTCACACATACTTAATTCATTTTCCGACCAGAACTGAATCTGAGGCTCTAACCTACCTTCAGGGTGAGAGACCCAAGGGAGAGCACATGCCCTTCATTTACCACACCCATCACTCTGGCCAATTAACGTTCTCAAACTAGTGAAGAGTTGCTGTCAATAACCATAGACACTTCAAGTCACAAGACTGTTCATCTTGTGTGCTACCTTAACAACGCGTCCAAGTTCAACTCCTCCCATTGTTTCCTGCTGAGCCAGAGGCTGTGATATCCAGGAAACATCAAGAATCTAACCAATGAGTTACTTTCCTCACTGCTGAGACAAAAGAAAATGTGAAGGAAAGTTTATTTTAGGATCATGGTTGGAGTTTACTCCATCATGAAGGGTAACACATAGCAGCATCACTAAGACAGTGGTCGCATTGCATCCACAGTCAGAACACACAGGGAGAAGAATGTTGATGTTCAGTCCGGGGCTCTCATCCATAGGATAGTGTCACATCACCATGCGCTATCAGGGTGAATCCTTGCCTCTCAGTTGAACTTCTCTGGAAACACTATAGCAGACACAACCAGAGGTGCATCTCCTAGATGATTCCAGATCCAGTTGACAATGACAGGGAACCATCATACTGTCTAACTGGATGCTTCTGTCTGAAAGCTGACATTCTGCTTCATCCTTCCTTTGAGTGTGCCAAACTCCTTCTCAAGCCTTTAGTCACAGTGGTTCCTTTTTCCAGAGCATCTGAGAAACAACTCCACGCTAGCTTTTGTCACCCCCTCCTCCAGGTGTCTTTGTAAAGGGTATTGTCTCTGGGGTTCCTGTCTGAGTTACAATGTTGGTCGCATAATTGCACTGAACCCCGGGTCTTTGTGTGTAGGAGAGTTGTAATTATGAACTCAGGTCTTTTAATTTAACAACCATCAAAAAAAGAAAACATTGCTTATGGTAAGGGCCATGATTTTTATTTCATAGAGCTAAACTCATAGACAGAAAGTAGAATGCATGGTACCAGGAAGACACCGGAGGGAGGCACCAACAGGAACTCATTATCTGATATGAGCAGATTTTCAGATGTGAAAGATGAAAAGTTTCTGCCATGGATGGTTATGAGGGTGACACAGCAATGCCTATGTATTCAATAGAACTGAGAGAACACATAAAGATGATTAAAGTGGTGGATTTTGGTGTTACATGAGGTCAAATTCAGAGTAGTGCACATGCCAAGCACTGCTCTGCCACTAAGTCCCATCTCAGCCTGACTCCACACACACTTTTTAAAATTTTCAGTCTCCCTATTAAAACAAAAATCCTATAAGATGGAGATGCTATCCTCTGGCTTTAAATCAAATACACACACACACACATACAATTAGTCATTATAAGAATAATTAATCTTTAATGATGTAAACACAAGTCTGATCCTATCCCCATGTTGAGGTTCCCTCTATCATGATCAAAAGGAAAAATACTGTGCTACTCAGGTCTCTCAGGAAGTACCTAAAGTGGGCATATGCTCAGTCCTTCTGCCTCTGCTAGAGCTTCTGATGCATACAAAAACCTGATTCAAGAGGAATTAATTCATAGGAAAGGGGTAGCATAACTGGGGGATTCTGGCTTTTTGGCTTCTCTGTAACCAGTTATTACATCTCCTTAAGTAGCAGGTGTTTCCAAAAGAACACACATGGTATTCACTCACTGATTATTGGATATTAGCCCAGAACCTTGAAATGCCCAAGATGCAACTCACAGGCCACATGAAGCTCATAAAGAAGGAAGACCAAGTGGGGGTGATTCAGTTCTTCTTAGAAGGAGCAACAAAATACTCAAGGGAGCAAATATGGAGACAAAGTGAGGGACAGAAACAGAAGGAAGGGCCATTTGAAGACCTTTCCACCTGAGTATCTGTCCCATGTGCAGTCACCAAAGGTAGAGGCTGATGTGGAAGTCAGGAAGTGCATGCTGATAAGAGCCTGATATGGATGTCTCCTCAGAGGCCTTCAAGAGTCTGACATATTCAGAGGCAGATGCTCACAACTAGCCATTGAACTGATCATGGGGTTCTCAATGAAGGAGTTAGAGTGATGACTGAAGGAGCTGAAAGGGTTTGTGGCACCATGAGGAGAGCAACAATACCAACCAACCACAGCTCCCAGGATCTAAATCACCAGCCTGGGAGCACTTAGGGAGGGATCCAGGGCTTCAGCTGAATAGTAAGAGTGGAGGGCCCTGCTGGGCATAAGTGGAAGATGAGATCCTTGACCTCATGAAGCCTGGATGCCCCAGAGGGTGGGAATTTTGAGGGTGGGAAAGTGGGAGTGGGGGGGATAGGTAGGGGTTACATCCACAGGGAAGAAGGAGGAGGGGTAAGGGGATAGGGGGTTCCCGGGTGGGTGGGGGATGAGGTAAGGGGACAACATATGAAATGTAAATAAAATATCCAATAAAAAAAAAGTAGCAGGTGTTTCTAGTGGCACTATGGAACTGAGGATACTGCCCTACTGAAAATTTTAGAAATAAATAAAAATAAAACCTTGGCTTACCATTACATGAAGCCTAAACACACTGTGATGTATAGATGCTTGTATAAATCAAAGATGTACATACAGTATGAGAACCATGGGATATAACTGGCATTGTAGAAGAATATTAACTTACAGCTTCAGTATCACAAGAAAGTTGGCCTCTCCTTAATTTCAATGTTTCTTCGTTGTCTTATAAATTATAAGAGTGACAATGGAATCCGAAGGACTGACTCAGGAAGTCTCGGGCAAGGATGCCTCTTGGGACAAGATCTGCTATTGACACACAGCCTCCCTAGGATATAGTTTCTTTTACCAGAAGTAAATAGACTGTGGCTACTACAGGATGTAATAAGATGAGGTGAACATGTGCTGGGCATAATGGCTAGATCATGGCTACAATCAGGAGTGGAAGCAGAGGTGAGTATTAGACTCCCAAGGGGAAGAATAGGTAGTTGGAGAAGAGAGGAGAGTCCTGTCAGCAGCAGTGTCTGGCAGAAGTTGTGCTGAAGGTCAGAACTACTGTGTATGTGGAGAAATATAGAAGACATACAACATGGATAATGGGTCCTCTCTGACAAGCAGGTTCTCCCTTGGCACTAGCAGCACATTAATTTCATAGTACCATATGAAAGCAATTCATGCTGGTAATCAATCCTGCATGGATAGCTTTGGTAACATTTAGCTGAATCTGTGTTGTTTGTTTTTTTTTTTAAAGTACTTGCCTTGCAGTGCAGCTGAATGAGGCAGGATTATGTGAAGATCTCAAGGAGGATAGACTAATATGGTAATACTATCTGTCCTTCTTTCTCTGTCAGGAATGAAACCAAGAATTAAGCAAAGACTGTGATGAGAATACAGTGTCTATCCAATGCAGTGTGCCCACAGAGGTGGGCTTGGAGAAGAACAAAAGCCTCATCCATGCCTGACAAGGCCTTGTAACTGTTCTACCTATGTGTTGAAGATTGTGTTGTCATTTGATATGTGGGGCTCTTAGCAGTCTGGGCATATAGCTGAATTCAATTGGTTCAATGTTGTATTGACTGACAACATGACCATTTTAACTCAATAACAACATTCCAGCACAACTTGAGAGAACCTCACATGCATCATGACACAGTTCAACATTGGCTGTTACCTTCTGTTTTCTAGGAAGATGTCGGCAGTTAGACTTTGACTCACTGACAGCAAACATAGCACAGTCTGGATGGTTAGTGAAGATCTCTGCTAATTACCCAGGGGATGTAAAACATTCACAGCACTTGAAAGTGAAAAACAAAACTTGAAAAGACCAAATAAAGCAAGAAAGACCATGTCTGACATCATGCCGTTAATCTTGTCAGTTTGACACGATGTAGAATCACCTAGAGCACATGTCTCTGAGCATAGCTGGCAGGGAGCTTCTAGACTGTTAACTGAGCTGGGAAGCCCCACCCTACCTTGGCATCAGCAGTTTATGGACTGTGCTCCTGAACTGAACAAAAACGGGAAACGAAGCTGAGCACCAGGGCTCATTATTCTTTGCTTCCTGGCAAATATAATTTGACCACCTGCCTAAAATTCCTGCCACCAGGTCTCCCCAATTATGATAGACTGTACTCTCAATCAGTGAGCCAGAACAACCCTTTGTTAATTACATCACTTTGTCAGATATTCTGTCGTAGCAATGAGATAGGTAACTAATGCAGCCTCAGCCTCATGCACAGGTTTTCTCTGTACTATCTAAGTTGTGTTCTGCTGACAGACTTACAGATGAGGAATGTTCTGGTACAGCCAATGCCTACAGATCAGGGAGAATCATCAGCATAGATAGAGATCTCATCACCAATCAACTTCTTTTTATCCGATGCTTCCCTGCATTGATCATAATTAGGTTAAGAAAAAAAGAATGTGTTTCTCAACCCTGCCCATTCTGTGCTTACATTTTTCCTGTAGCCCCTGAGTCTTGTAGAGTGGCTAGTTATTTTAATCAATTGATATGTATAAGGATATGAATTAGTTTTATAGCCAGTTAGGGCCATGGCATGGATTATATAGGAAAGTTAGGCTTTTTAGTGTGAATTTATGGTCCACTCTAGACCCATAACTTATAACAGGACTAGTAACCTCCACTGAGCAGACTTCCTTAGAAATCTCTAGTGCTCTTAATGGAATTTTCATGACATTTTCAGCAAGCTGAGAAGCACATGCACAATGAGACGTGGGCTCAGCTCCTCCTGAATCACTCTATAACCTGCATGAATTCATCAGCCCCTCTGTTCTCACGCATGAACATCTGTCAAATAGTCTGATAAACTCACACTAGCTTCAACTACTCCTAATGAAAACTCAGTCAGGCTCTAAGAGGACATTTTTTCTTCCTCTTCAGATTCATAATCAAATTGGGAACTAAAGTGTGTGCTAGCTTAGATAGTAAAGTGCAAAGGTGAGGACCTGGGGTTGATCCTCATAATCTGTGTGGAAAAACATAGCCAGACAAGTATGGTGGCCCACTTATAATCCCAGGGCTATGGAGGAGGAGACAGTCAGCCAGTCTACCCAATTTAACAAGCTTCAGGCAAGAAAGAGAGCATGTTTCAATCAGGAAGGTGGGCAGCCTCTTGAATAACGGCATCCCAGATAGCCTCTGGTCTGCACAAGCATGTACATGGATACACAGTAATTCAAAGATGGTAAGGATGGACACAGCCCACACGCATCCTGGAAATGGGTGGGTCAGTCCACTTTGCTTGAATTTATCTGTCAGGTTCTGTGGCTCCACTATTCCTTTGCAATGCCCTGGGGGTAGGAATTTAAGAAGAAAAATCTCTACCCACAGTGCCTTTTTTACTTGCCCTGCCTGATGTGGGGAAGGCAGAGAATCTCACTAACAATGAATGTTACATAGCTTCAGCTCATCTTGGAGGGTACAGGTATGAATCTAGGCTGGTCCAATGAAGGCCTCTCCTGCCCAGAGGCACATGTTTACTTTACAAACATTTCACAGTCTGCTTAAGGTTAGTCTTTCCTATACATGTTTAATTTTAACGTTACTCTGGCAAAGCCCTCCCTACATAGAATCTCTCCTATTCAAAAGTGCAATTTTAAAAAGACACATTTCAACTCCAATGATAATGTGTTAACTCTTTGTGAATTTTAAATTTGAAGGTGGAACCCTAAAAGTACTCAGAATCTTGTGTTGAAGTGGCAACAGTATTCCTTTGCTCATTTTTCATTAATATTAAAAATGAGATTAAGCAAAATATACTTAGTGGCACTAGTTATTCTATTAGATGAGGAGTGTCTATAGTAATGGGTAGCTAGGAGAAAGTAGAGGTCCTGAGACACAAAGATAGAGGATGTCCCTTCAGTCCTCAAACATCCTGAATACCAACTGGCAAGGAGAGTCAATTTCCTTTACTTTTCTTATCCAGACTTTAATACAGAATATTTTCATTTTCTTCACACATCTGTTGGGAAGAAAAATAAATAAATGCTACTTTGATAATAGAGAATGAATAAAAAAATGAGGAAGATAATAACATAAAATGTTTATGCCTCACGAGTGGGTGACAAAGAAGGAAGGAAGGAAAGAGAAGAGAGAGAGATGGTGAGAGAGAGGGGAGGGAGAGAGAGGAGAAATCATCTTTGAAAACATCTGGCTGTAGATGGAGTTTTCTGGCCCCTACATAAATATCAGTTTCATTTTAAAAAAGAAAAAAGAAATATCATGTTTATCAGTTTCCCCTTAAATAGCAGCAAATACTTTGCACATGATTTTCTATGATTCAGCAAGACCTGTTTATCCATGGGCACATTTGGCATAGGACTCTTCATATTTGGCACAGATCTACCTCGCATGGACAGAGGAGATGCCAATTACATATATTTCCAGTCTAAATTCTGTCACTGCTGCAAGCTGGGTAGAAATTAAAAGCATCTGTCCTTATCAGCAATCTGTCCCTTTTGTAAACATCTTATATTATTGAATTAATAAGTTGAAGCATCCATCTAATCCAGCTGCCCAGGGAGTCTGTGTATCTGTTGACTCTTGTTACTAATCAAATGGCAAACAGAAAAACTGCAAAATCTTCTTCAAAAGTCATGGAAAGAGAAATCTGATGAAAATTGTTCCTGCAAAGGAAGAACTGCTACATTTCAGATATCTTTGGGAAACAACTGAGTAGACTCACATGTGGTGCCTACCCCTGTAATCTCAGCACTCAGGCAGCAAATTTATGAGGACCTAGACTTTGAGTCCAGACTGAAATAGAATCTGTCTCAAGAAAGCCAACAAGGAACACAAGAGGGAAAAAAAAGAATAGAAAAACTGAAGACTATGAAAGGGTCCAAAGAGATTTTTCTCCATAACAAGCAATAAAGAAGAATACTACTGATGACAAACATGATTGGAGCCAACAGGATGGCTTGGCAAGATGGCTCAGTGGGGAGAGCACTTGCTACCAAGACTGAGAAGAAGGTTCAACTCCTTGGGACCTATATGACAAAGGGAAAGAACTGATTACTTAAATGTGTCCTCTATTCTTCATATTTGCACCATGGCATATGTTTGCATGCATGTGTGTGAGCACACACCTGTGCATTCACAGACACACACACACTAGAAATGTTAAAAAAAATGAAACAGATAAAGGATGTTCTTCTTTTCACATTTTTAAGTAAACTTTCTGATTGGTGAATATTGCTTCCCTGTTATGAATATATTTTAATATAGAGAATTCAGGAACTTCAATAAATGTCATGTTTGAAAATTAAAGTTTTGTTTGGTTTATTTTATAAGAGCAGACGATTATACAGCTTATTTTCATTGGAGTTGATAAAAAGTAGGATAATTGAATTCAGAGACCTTGATTCCAATTTTAGCTAAATAGCCTTCAGAAGTTCTCTTTATTTGGATGTTTCTGTTCATTGGTGAAAAGATTAAGAAACAAAAGTAATCAACAACATGAATAATGGAGAGATGTGGGTACACAGACTGATAGGCTAGTGATAGTTGAACAGAAAGGTGAGTATAGATGGGTAGTTACGTGAATAGTTTCATGTTTATGGTTTGCTGGGAAGATATGAAGAGAAAGCTATTCACCCTAGATACAGCTTACGTCTAGTTTAGTGACCACTCAGTGTACTGGGGTTACTTACAAGACTAGGTACCTGTATCACTCTAACTCCTCCCCCCCCCAGCATGGGTGACAACTCACAAAAGATGCATCACCAGAGTCTTATCATCAATCAACCAATCAACTTTCCACCTTCTGTGTACTTTAGCACCACCTAAGACCATATGTAGGTTGAATGCAAGAAGGACTAGAAGACAGGGATCTCAGGTGAGAGTCTGGCTACCTTCTCTTTCTGGTTCTAGGAGGGATGTTAAGAGCCCTATTACCGTAACCACAGATTTGGCCATCATTGCAGTGTTTTTTATCATTTCATTGTTATACCTATTGGATAGTCTGCAGGCAACCAGGATAATCTCTCCTATACTGTGGCTGACGGCCATGTCATTAGGAAATAACTATACTACATCAATAGATGGAAGATAGATAGATAGATAGATAGATAGATAGATAGATAGATAGATAATAGATTGATGACATAAATAGATGTTAGATAGATAGATAGATAGATAGATAGATAGATAATCAATGATAGATACTGTTATTATAAAGAAGCATGTCAATCACTATTCATATAAGAAGCTACAAATATTCAGTATCAGGCAAATCCAAAGTATTGAATATAATATTCCTAATCAGCTGACAATACACCAATTAATGCCTCTCTTTAAAAACAGCTTTTTAAAAATGCATCTATTTTTAAACAAGTTGCCATTGATATACATGTTTTGCCTGAAGGATCACAGTGCATATGACATCATCATCACCTCACTTTAAATCTATTATGCATAAACATCTTAAGGCATGGCTTATCAGCATCCTTGTGGAAGTGGAATTATTTCTAGTCATGTATTCCTTCTGAGTAAGTCTGAGTAAATCTGCTCTAATCTGCCATCTACAATCCCTATAATTAAACTTGACCTAAGGAGAAGTGAGTGTTCTTTCAGTGGAATGCGTAGGGCAATGTATTTGAAGGAATATTTGAATTATTAGAGAATTCCAACAATAATTGTATATTTTTAAGTGTCTATGTTTAGTTAACCCAAATAGAATTGAAATGAATATGTAAGAAAAAAGAAGAAAAGCATGCATTTATTCATATAAAATTAATAGTGGGACATGGTGGTGGATGCTTATAATCTATGCATTTGGGAGGCTGATGCAGGAGGATTCCTATAAATTCAAGACCAACCTAGGGTATATAGTACATTCCAGAACAACATGGCCTATGCACCAAGACTCCATCTCAAATTATTTTTATAAAAGAAAGAAAGGAGGGAGGGAGGGAGGGAGGGAGGGAGGGAGGGAGGGAGGGAGGGAGAGAGAGAGAGAGAGAGAGAGAGAGAGAGATATTGAGAGAGAGAGAGAGAGAATGGAGCGTGAAGAAACAGCTCAGCAGTTAAAAGCACAAAATTCTCTTGTGGAAGATCCAAGTTCAATTCCCAGCACACACAGGGCAACTCACAACTGCTTATAACTCCAATTCCAGGGCATCTGATACCCAATTCTGACTTCTGCTGGTTCCTGTATGTACCTGTCGTATTTATACAGGCACATACACATTAATAATAAATACATTTTTAAAAGGGGAGATGCATCAATTAAGAGTATGCACTGCTCTTCTGAAAGACCCAGATTCAGTTCACAGTATCAACATTCAGTCATTCACAATTTCCTGAAACTCTAACTCCAGGGGATCCAACCCTCTCTTCTGTCCTCTGCATTCATCTGCCCTCACATGTATATACCCACACAGAGAAACACACCCACACATACACACACACAATTAAATAATAAGTCTTAAAAAATGAAAAGAACCAAAACCAGATCTATTTAGATATTCTACTCCAGAATCCTACCACTAAGGATTTGAAGTGACTCATTTTGTGAACTTTGGGAAGTATTCACAAAATAAAATTTCTGAACTTACAACATATGAAATTTGAGTAAAACAGATTAAATTGCTATTATTAAACATATTCTCAAGTCCCCAATTAAGTTATGAGAAAAACAAGCAAAGGAACATGGGTTAGCATTAGAGGCAAATTATGTAACTTTTGCAAAGTCATGATGGCTATTCCCTGAGAAATATCTGGAAATTTTGGACTGTGCATGCAATGACCAGTTTTATATGGTACTTCTGATGTTGCTGTCCAAACAAACATGGGATTGGAATTACAAGTACTGGCAGTCAATGGACAGGGAGATTACTATGGAAAAAAAAGTAGTTTAAAACAAAAGCAAATATTGGTGGTCCAAAACTCAAAAAAAAAAAAAACCACACACTCTAACTGGTGGCATGGTTGTTCTGTTGATGTTGTATTGGGCAGCAACAGATTGAAACTCAACATGCCTCTTAGCCAGCCACTCCTGTTTCTGATTTAGCAGCATCCAGGAAATGACTAACTGCTTCCAAGCATACAAATGAAATCCATACAACCACCCATTCTGAAGCATCACCGAGTCATTCTAATATGAGAACTAGAGGAGAAAGTCAGAAAAGCCTGTGAGTACCACAGGTAAGTCCCAGAGATGCTTCTGGAAGAAGACAGAAAGCAATGAGGACCCAAGAAAGCTGCCTTATTTGGAAACAAGAGCAAATGACATGAAGACATGGTGGTTCCAGAAGCTGTAGGTGCCTTTGAGAGTGACCGTGGAATTAGGGTGGGATGGTGAAATTATGGGATGTCTTCACCACCTCCCCTCCTGCAACTGTACTCACAAGTGCCTAGAGCAAAGGAGTTAGTGAAAACCTGCTAGGAAATTGCTCAGGCTTTCTGTGGCTATTCTGGTTTTGTTTCTGTTGCTGTGACAAACACCCTCACCAAAAGGAACATGAGAAGGGAAAGGCTTATTTGGCTTACAATTTTGGGTCAGAGTCCATCCCTAAGGGAAGTCCAGGCAGGAGCTGAAGGCAGGATGTTGAAGGCAGAAACCACAAAGGATGCTACTTACTGTCTCATTCACTAGCTCATGCTCAGCTAGCGTTCTTGTACAATCGAGGTCTGCCTGTCTGGGGATAGTGTCATTCACTGTGGGCTGGTCCCTCAGGTTTTAGTCATCAGTGTGGACACTGTCACAGACAAGGCTACAGGTCAACCCCATCCTAGAAATTTCTCCAATGAGGTGCCCTCAACTCTGGTAGCTCTAGGTTTTGTCACATTGGTCATAAAAACTGAGCAGTACAGCTGCAGAGCTATTACTATACGAGGTTCTATGTTGCTTAGAGATTTGGAGTTTGTTGGTACAGAAGCTGAGACTGACCAACAGATTCTTCAGAATAAGCCCACACTCCACCCCTGAGCTTTGGGCAATGCCCTCACATCATCAAGCAGCAGTTAGTGTGTGCACAACTTCATTATGTGTGCATGCTACATTATCTTTCTATCTGTGAAATGGGCACACACCTTCTCTGATCAAAGACCTATGAATAGTAAGATAAGGTTGGAACGCTGGTTAACTTTGCAATTCTGATTGAAGCACTGAGTTAATACAAACATTGTGACTAGTATTTCTTTCTCATAGACCTTTTCAGATTCTGGTTCTCTTCTTTAACTCCCATCCTCTGCACTTGACATTTGAACTATTGGTGTTTACCCAGTTTGAAGCAGAAGGCTTTGTGCAGGTTTCTGACTCCAGTTTACATGCCAGGCTCAAAGCAAAGATGAAACTCAAAAGCCTGTAAAAATAGTGGTGAGCTGTCCAGAGACAGGGCACAATGTGATCCTTTTCCTCCATGTGAGGATCAAGCATGCTGTCTTAAATAAGGCAATTTATCTTACATCACAATATTTATTACATAAATCGTTGACATTGCAAGTAAAGTTATTCATTTTGCTTCCAAAACATCCCTAAATCCTATACATCAACTCTTGTGATCAAACATTTGCATCTAGGCATGTTGTTGGGTCTGTAGTTACACTACAGTTACTTGAGTTGTTTTTGAAGCTCCACCAATCAATCATCTGGTTTTGATCGCTCTCTGTGTCACAATAGTCATGGCTGGTACAGGCTGACTCCCGGAAGTTTATTTTTAGCAGCATATATTTATTGTACAAATGTAAAGTTTCATGTAGATCATTTATTTCAAGTATATAATGCTCTTCAACCATATTTGTCCCTCCCTAACCTCCTGCTTTCAGTCTTCAGTGTCTCCTCCCCTTCTCCATCTGACAGTCTTCCCCATTGCTTTAAGCTCCTTCTTGTTTTCATGTCATAAATAGAAACACACACACATATGCACATGCACACACACATGCAAACACACATGCATATTCACATTCACATACACATGCACACATACACAAGAGTTTGTGTGTCTATAAGAAATTCTGAACCCACAAATGAGAAAGGCATGAAATCTTTTTCTTTCTGCTTCTGACTTACAAGGATATTCAGTTGCATCCCTTTTCCAGGAAATGGCATAATTTCATTCTTTCCATGGCTGAACGAAACGCCACTGTTTATATACACTTTTACCCTGTTGCCTGTTGGACACTTAGGCTGATTACATAACTTGGCTATTGTGTTCAATAAACATAGCTATATGGGGGGGTCTCTGTGGTGTATTGACTTAGAGTCCTTTGGATCTGTACCCAGAAGTGATGTACCAGTCACGTAATAATTTTAATTTTAGTGTCTCAAAAAAACTTCATCCCAGTTCTAAAAAAAAAGTTTAACTGAAAATAGAAATGGGGAGAAAGCATTCAATAAGACCTCCTAACTAAAATTTTATAGCAAACATTTAATACGAACGTCGAGTTTTGGGAAATTCAATCTACCCAGTAAACCCAGTTGTTATATTGACTTTCCAGACCACATGGTCCATTTTGCCTTTAAGAACTGCCTACTTTCATAATTTAGATTGGTTAAGTTTTCACCCAATTATTTATATGTTTCAAAACACTCTGTACTTTATGTGAGGAAAAGACATGAAAACACAGTCAGATCTTTTAAGCTAGATTTCATCTTACAAAATATTTGTATTTCTGAATAGTTTCAGACCAAACATTCCATTTTAGCCAAATTAAGTCAGAATCACTATTTTTGGAGATTACATCCAATCATGATGGCTTCCATCATCCCTTTTTCCATTCGCTCAGAAGCAATGTCCTTTACAATGTTTATAATTCAAATGCAGATTTTATGCAGCTCTGTTTTAGTGAAGTGTTTTACTCTGAGGTTCATCCATGCAGAGATGAGAAGGCAAACAAGAAAGCATTATTCCACCCACAAGATCCTAATTTTCAAACTCAACACTGAATCGTGGGAAGTGAAACTATTTTCAATGTTCCAAAACTGAAATTTGAGTTGGTAGAGCTCTGAGTTGGAGGACCACGCCTACCCTTGTCATTTTTCCCAAGACTCTCCTTGGTTTCTATAAAAAAGTAAATAAATAAATAAATAAATAAATAACCAGATACTCTTGCTGGTCCCAGAACAGAAACCACAGCAAAAGACTAGCTGAGTCACGACTGCATTAAATAGTCTCCAGATTGCTAGTTGCTCGCTGGGGAAAGAAATCAGGGAGAACAAATCTTTGAAAACTGCCCTAATCACAGGCTTGTGTCAAGCAAATATATTGTGTAATGAGTCCTTTCTTAAAGTAAGAATAGATTTGCAGACCATTATGAGGATGGATATACTGAAAAATGACAATTTAACCTAGTAAAGGGAAAGCAGAGTCTATAAAGCTAGAAAGGTTCTCCCTTCCCCAGTGCAGGCACCCAATTAGAAACCTAACAGAGGAAATCAAATCCCTTATTCACTTCCTGTGGCATCTGGCTCTCCTTCCCTTTCTCTGCTCTGTTGTCCCATTCACCATACTTCAAATAGAAAATGTGCAAAGTTTTGTCCCTCCTTACAAGGAAGATGCACACTGAATAGGAAAAATGTAGTGACCACGCTATTGAAAATTGTCTTCTTAAAAACGCTACTTGTGTTAAAGGATAAATTATTTAATAATAGTAAAAGGACTGAAAGAAGCTGAGATGACTCAGTCACTGAAGCACTTGTCTCATAAGCCTAGTGATCAGAATTTAATCCCCAGAAGCTATGTAAAAAGCTGGGCATGGTGACAGGCACCTGTGATCCCAGCACTAGGGAGGTGGGAACAGGAGGATCTCTAGGGCTTGCTGTAGCCAGACAGCCTATTCTCAAGCTCCTGATCCCTGTGAGAGTTCCTATTTCAGAAAGCAGTATGGACACATGACCTCTGACCTCCACCCATAGGTAAAGACCTACACCTGTATAAGCAGGAAGAAGTTAAAGAAAAAAATCTCTTGTGATATATAAAAACTAATTAAAACAATATAAATCTTCATACATCCATGCACATATTTTGATCATGTTTTTAAAACTTTGTGATTTCATGATATTTATAGGGTAAAATTGGGTGTGGTGCACATTTAGATTTTGTTTAGAACATACTTTAGTGCAACAGTAACTATGATAGTTACTGTTTTACTCAGACTTTATATTGTGATCTAGTAAACACATCTACATACAACTATATAAAGTAGATCATTCTATATTTCATCATGTACATCACACTTAAAATTCTCGTTTTAGTTCCTCACTCACCGTTCTCCCTTCCTTTTTCACTTTCTTCCTTTCTTCTCTCTTTCCCCCTTCCCTCCCTCTCTCCTTACCTCCGTTTTTCTCCTTATCTTCCCTTCCTCAATCCTTCCCCCCTCTTTCTCTTCTTCCTTCTTCCTCAGTGCTCACATATGGCCACCAAAGTTGTTTCATAACCCATAATGTTAAATACACTGTGATAAATGCTGAGAGCATCTACTCAAATACCGCATTGTATTCTGCTGCTGCTGTTGGTCTACATGACATCTGTAAGGTTAACAACCTCTTTGAAACTAAGGTGTAGTCTAATACTGCAGGAAACAGTAGATATGTAGAATGTGAAATACTAGTAGATAAGTGGTATGTGAAAAGAGACCTACGCATAATATATGATTATCACAGATAATATAACATATAGTATTTGTGATACAAAATATAGAATATGTAATACAGACTATAAGATAGAGAAAAGAGAATGTAGAATGTAATATTTAACATATAGTATATAATATATAATAAGTGCATAATATAATATATATTGATTTGTGGATGGCTCATTAAAGACATTAGATAGTGTCTATATTAAAACAACTCATTTTGAACAAAGGAAGCTTTAGAATTTTAGGACAATGTGACCCATTCCATGGCCTCCCTCACTACCCAACCTTCCTTGAGCAGTCTTAACTTCACAGCTGTCCCTGGCAACTCATTCAGAAGCTAGCACCTTGCTCTGCTTCAGATGTAGCTGAATGTGAGCATCGAGAGGCATCCTTTCTGTGCTGGGATTCTCATAAGCCATGGCTGGTCACAGAAGGGCTGTTCCACAGTATTAGAAAATCTCTGGGCAGTGAGGTAGAGATGGGCCAGTGGACCTTCTCTTTTCAGATCAAGAATCTCTCTTGAGGACAGTGATCACTAAATCACAGCTGCCCACATTAACACAATCACAGAATGCTTCTTGGGACACAAAAAGAACCCTTTTTCTTCTACAGAATATTTGTGTAAGACACTATGTCTGCATATGTCTTCTGCAATGCTCAGTATGGAGCTCAGAGCATTCTGTCACTGAGCTACATTTCCAGCCTCATTCACTCACTGTTGATCAGAATGAAGACAAGTTCCTATTTTGCATTTTAGGCAGCAGTACACGCTCTATGGAAGATGACCCAGTAGCATCTTCACATTTAATTCACTGAGAATGAAAACCAGAAAAAAGAGTAGTGTTTGTCTTATATGGACCTAGCACAGAGGGTCAGCTTAGTCAGCTGAGGATTGAGTGTTGTGACCTCAAGAGCAAACTCCTCAAACTCGAAAGACAGTATCTGTCTTCTGAGAATGTTAGGTAGCAGTCTGATGCTATTCTGAGATTGTACCCACCCAGCATTAGCTACAGCAGACATGTCCACTCTTCTCTGTCTTAGAAATAAACCAAAGGCCAGAGTAGGGCTAGCCTCAGAAATATACTCCATTCTGTGTGATAACTGCTGCTGCAGGTTAGAAACAATATGGCCAACTTCTTTTCTCTAATCAGGCCACAGGAGCCAGGCTTCGTTGAACTTATTTATTGAATTCATCATACATCTGAGATAAACAATAGGACTCTATTTTTACAACAGAAAGGTCAGTGGTGATTAAATTACTGAAGCATTTATGAATACCCCATAGCTGCTCAAATGCCCCCGTAGCTTTGTGTTGTGCTCTGTCTCTGATCTCTATCTTTCTGCATATAGACACGAAAGATGATAGATAGATAGATAGATAGATAGATAGATAGATAGATAGATAGATAGAGATATGGATGTGGACATGGATGTGGACGTGGACGTAGATGTAGACATAGACACGGACATAGATGTAGATATAGATATCACATGTGCCTGTGATGCGTTGGATCCTTGGGTTGCATTCCCAGCACCAAACCAATACAGAAGCAAGTGGTACACATCATGCATTCTACTTTAGGATACTAAAATGCCTCCAATTTTTCTTTTGCCTGAGTGATTGGAGGGATGCATGCTTGTTGACAGAAACCTGAGGACAATATCAGAGGTCATCCTCAGATGCCATCCATCTGTCTGAGGCAGGGTCTCTCATTGGCCTGAAGCTCATCCATTCAGCTAGCAGACCTATCTGTCTCTGCCTCCCCAAGGCTGAGATTGCTAGCACATCCTACCATGTCTGGCTTTCTTAAAAGGTATACTTTATTTTTAATTATATGTATACAGTATGTGTATGTGGCTGTGTGTAGATACATGCATCTGAGTGCAGGCTTCCACAGAAACCAGAAGAGAAGGTCAGCAATTCTGAAGCTGGAGTTACTGTGTGGATGCTAGGAAGCAAATGTCAGGCTTCTGAGAGAGCAGTATAAATTCTTAATCTCCAAGGCCATGCCTGGATTGTAACACTGTTTGGGAATCAAACTTGGCTCCTCAAACATATAATTTTTTTCTATATAGAAATAATATAATCAAATGACCCATCCCTGCAATGCCTCCCCTCATTTGTTTTATATTAAAATACTATCATATGAGTCCCTCTGTCCTGTACATCTAGCCTACTTCAGAGAGAAAGAATTTTTAATAACTCAGTGCTGAACACACTGCTATCCACCTGTAGTGGCTGGTTTTGTGTCAACTTGATACAAGCTAGAGTCATCAGAAGAGAAACGAGCCTCAGTTGAAGAAATGTTTTCATGAGATCCTGGTGTAAGACATTTTCTCAATTAGTGACCAATGTGGGAGGGCCCAGCCCATTGTAGGTGGGGTCAGCTTTAAGCTGGTGTCCTGGGCTCTATAAGAAAGCAGGCTAAGCAAGCCATGGGGAGGAAGCTAGTAAGAAGCATCAACTCCTGCCTCCAGGTTCCTGCTCTGTTTGAGTGCCTGTCCTGACTTTCTTTGGTGATGAACAGCAATGTGGAAGTTTAAGTTGAATAAACCCTTTTCTCTCCAACTTGCTTTATTGGTGATAGTGTTTTGTTAGAACAATATAACACCTAACTAAGCCAATACCCCACTGGGTCGTCTTTGTGAGCAATAAATTGGTTTTTTGTTTGTTTGTTTTTGTTTTTTTTAAGAATTAGACAGCTCATTCATTATTCTTTTACAAAATATTTAATCTATTCACCTGACACTAAGTAAACTCCTCTATATCATAAATAAACCGGGTGATTGTTCTTGAAACTGCTTTATAAAGAGCAATGGTTTTTATTAATGAAAGTACATCAAAAATACCAGAACTCAGGCAAACATCAGTCTCTGTGGGCTCAAGGCTGATGCTGGGTGCCATGCAGCTGAAGCTTAAATATTGAAAACACTTAACTGGAATGATGATTTGGCAATGAGAATATATTGGCATCAATCAGCCTAATAACCATCCATGGCTTTCATTTGTCCTGATTGTACTGAGGTCTTACATTCAGAGGCAGAGAGCTGTGAGCACCCAGTAGGTCCTCTCCCTGTACCATCAACGTGACATAGCAATCTGACAGTGAAGACTTAATCACAGAGGTACTTTGCACCTCATACACATATTCCTGATTTTGAAACACCCCCCCCCCATTAAATACATCCCCATCTGATATCACAAGATCAACTCTGGAGAAATCCTAAGTTCCATTCAAAGTGGGTTGACTCTTCCTCTGTCCCTTCTCTGTCTTGGTATCTTAAAGCCTTCCCTGAGGCTCTCTGTTTCCACAGTCAGGCCTTCCTTTCTCCATGCTAACCTCCCACATTCATGCCTCTGAGATCTTGGACTAGCTGAAAAGGACGACTCAGGGCATCCAGTCTTTCAAGGAATCACTAATACTGTGATGTCTTCAGTCATTATATCGTCCTTAGCACTAATAATGAGTTTGGACTGCCATGTGACTTTAAAGTGATCCTAACCACAACTCAACTCCATCAAAACTTCTAAGGGTGTTGGGCTTTTCCTTGATTTTCACTCTCACATGAACTGATGAAGAATTCCACTGTGATTGATCTCAAGGTGGAGAACCCCAGTCTTTGCTTGATCTCCACCGAGAGAAGCATAGATTCTTTACCCAGTGAGGGACTATGCATCATTCCCACATTAGGGCCTCTTAAAGACAATGTTTTAGTTTAAGGAAGTGAATCAACAGGTAGAAATAAGTGGCCCCTGAGGTGAGGAAAGGACAGAACTGCAAATGTCTTCAGGTCACATCACAACCACGCAGACACTTGTCAGCTCTTGGTAATCCGAAGTTAGCTCTGCGACTCACAATACTTCTGAAGTTAAAAGTCTGCCTTCTTAAAGGGAGATGCTTTAAGAACTAGGTCAGCTCGTGTAAAACATTTTGCAGAGCTAAGTGGTTGAGGGTGGCCTAGTTTGGAGCATCTGAAAGCACAGGATGCAAAGGTTAGATAAATATTCCACTCTCTTTAAGTGCTTTGAGACCCACACTTCATGAGGATTCTTTCAATAAAAGAGTTTGTTCTCATGAAAGCAAAGGAACATGTTATTGACTCGACAGCAGATTAGAGCTATTAAGAGAAGTTGCTAAAATAAAGAATCCAGGCCTTGTAGTGAAGGTGGAATTACAGGGATGACTAAGTAGAAGCCACTGAAGGACAGGCTGGATCATCATTTCACTGGCATCAAGCACCCTGCAGGTGTTGACCTTATCACAGCACAGAGAAGACACAACTGTTTGCAATGGGTGTAAAAAGGAAGTTACAATAAGCAACTGAGGATATACAGGCCAGCAAAAGTGATGAAAGAAGCTGGAGATGGGTCCCTATGAATTACTTGAGGAGGGGTTTAAACTCCAAGACATAAATTTGAAGAAAGAAAAAAAAAAGAATATTGGGGCTGGCGAGAAAAATCAACAGTTAAAAGTACATACTGCTAAATGGCTCCTATACAGGACCAGAGTTCAGTTCCCAGCACCCATATCAGGCAGCTCACAGATGCATGTAACTCTAGCTCTAGGGAATGGAGCTCTTTCTTCTGACCTCCTAGGGCACCTTCACTTACATATGCACATACCAACAGGTAGGCACATACCAACACATGGACACATAGGCATATACATAATTAAAAATAAATAAATCACTAGCGAAATGTATGCATATGTATATATATGTATATGTGTATATGTGTATGTGTGTATGTGTGTGTATGTGTATGTGTATGTGTATGTGTATATGTCTATATCTCAAAGGCAGCCTTGATAATAAGCCCAAAACTTCCTATCTGAGAAATAGAAGCCTATTCTGTGACTCTATTCCTAGGGAGTATTGAAGAAACGTGTACTCAAGCCAGATAGGGAACCCACAGAGACCAAAGTAAGGATATCACCTGTCTTAGTCAGGGTTTCTATTCCTGCACAAAATATCATGACCAAAAACCAAGTAGGAGGAAAAGGTTTATTCACCTTACACTTCCACATTGCTGTTCATCACCAAAGGAAGTCGGGATTGAAACTCACACAGGATAGGAACCTGGAGGCAGGAGCTGATGCAGAGGCCCTGGAGATGTGCTGCTTACTGGCTTGCTTCCCCTGGCTTGCTCAGCTTGGTTTCTTATAGAACCCAGGACTACCAGTCCAGGGATGGCACTATCCACAATGGGCCCCCACCCTTGATCACTAAGTGGGAAAATGCCTTACAACTGGATCTCATTAAGGCATTTCCTCAAGGGAGGCTCCTTTCTTTGTGATAACTTCAGTATGTGTCACATTGACACACAAAACCAGCCAGTACAGCACCAAAATCCAACCGATACACCATAGAGTTTATTAAGGTTATCTAGAGGAGCAGAAATAATTCAGACAGGTGCATCCCATCAGTTCTCAAAAGCTTCAAACCTGAAGCTCACAGTATAACAGACAGACAGCTGGACAGGTTATAGGGTGTCTATTTCAGGCAATTAGGTGATCTGAGCCTCTTCTGGGGAACAGTTGTTACTGCTTATACCAGTTTGGAGAAGGAGATTCCTGGTGAATCTGGCTGGTTTCAGGAACTTCCTGGAACCGTTGAGTTTTAATTAGCTTTTTCTACAGGATATCTCAGAATCCAAATATCCCCATCTCAGATATCCAGAGTCTTAAATAGCTTCTCTCCAAGAAGAAGCATTTAATTTCTCAGGAAACTTGTCCACAACAAGGCTCGGGTCACACAGATTACATCTGCCATGGAACTTACCTCCATTCTCACAAGCCGTCTGGCAAACCCAGATGTTATGATTTGAGGTCCTGAGTGAATCCTCGAGGAACAGCTGACCTGAACATCTTTACCCTAAGAGAAAGACTATTGTACATTTACACATATGAAAATTCACTACATTTTGAAAGAGTCTCCTTTGAAGAAAGGTGGAAGCTTGTGTGACAAGCAGTACCACACTGAACCCTCAAAGGCATGTAGCTCCACCCAGCCAGCATCCTGAGGAAGAGTGAAATGAACATTGAGGGCAAAGGGTTAGAAGTCAAGGCTCTGAGATATTTGAGATTGTATAGATCAAAAGTGTATATGTGAGATGTATATTTTCTGTTTACATTCCAAATAGTGTGCATAGATTTTGATTGGACTCATTGTCCTCAACTTTCACCTTTGCACATTCCCCTCCTAGATTAGTAAGTGAAGGCACATCAGTTCTTGCTATGAATCACAGTTACTCGTAAGCAACTAAAGTTTTGTGCCAACGTCTTGAGACCTGCCTGGAAGACGCGTAACTGCACTTGTGCTGATTCATGTAATGGCACTGGGGTCTGGGGTCTAGGAAGTCAGGGAGTCTGCCAGCTTGTGCTTTGAACATGACCATTCCCCATATAATAATTACATATATGCATTTCAAAACTGCTACAGGATGCTATGCATTGAGTGTTTGCTATTCCGAAGCTCATCCTGCTCTTTATCATTCACTGACGTTGACCGTTAATGAAGAGGGAGACAGCTCACTTCGCTCAGCATCTAAAGAAGACGGTATTTACTGCAGCCACCCAGGAGATAATTATCGGCCACACTGCCACCTGCTGGAAGACTCAGAGGAAAGCTTCCTTTCATCCTTGAAAAATCCCTGGGGAAGAGAGCCCAAGAAAGGAAGGTCACCTGCGATAAGTTGTCCCAGCAAGACTGTAGCTTGAGACTCATTTTCAAAACCAGCTTTGCCCAATCCATTCAGGATTCAGAATCCCCTCCCAGGAGCTCTTTCTGCTCAGCGGAGGCTGAAACTGATGGGCAGTCAGCCAGGAAGTGCCTGGAGCTTTAGTTCCAAAGTGCGATGCAGAGCATATTTTGGACTGTGACAAGGGAAGTGAAGGACATCGCTCATGCTCACACATGCCTATGCCTGGGTTGCTCCTCTCGGAGCCACTGTGGTACACCCCTGCCATGACGTCCCTCTCCTCCATCTCCCGAACCTTTCTCCTCTTCCTCCCCTCTCCATGTTATTTATCCTCATCTTCCTTCATCTCGCTAGTGTGCACCACACACACACATACACAACGCAGGTTCACACACCCACACCACACACATACACTCAGATACATACCCGCCCACACATACACACATCACTATCACCACCTACATGGATACATACACGGTCACACACCATAGCGAAGTGTGTGTCCACTGGTGCGCCAACACGACTCATAGGCAGAGCCTTGAGGTCAGCAGCTTGCTATGCAGAATTTAAAGCTCTCATAAATACCTAGAATATTAAAAGACAAATTTGTGTGATACCTGTGCATTATCTGTTTGTAGTTCATTAATTGTCTACTTTATGTGACTGCTAATGCTTGCTGAATATGCAGTAAATTGACATAATAACAGAGTTGGTTGTGTTCTCAGCCCGAGAATCCTAATATGCCTGATTTCAGTCAGCATGCATAAACGTAGAGTATTCAGGGTCTCCGATGTGATGAGGAGTTTATGGAGACCGGATTGCTTCTAGAAACACCCAAGACAACGAAACATGGCATGATGTGATTGCCATGGTAACGAGGGTATTCCGAATGAAAATCACTACGGTGCATCACTAATTTAGGGCTCCACTAAACACCAAATAATACCTCTCTTAAGAACGCTGAGCTGCGGTTCCTGGTAACGCAGGGTCCTCTAGCAAATGCCACACTACAGAGGAAAGGTACAGGGAAAATTCCCCACATGCTGTGCAGAGTTACTGTGGATACCCAAGGGTGGGAATCAGACCACATCGACTCATTGTGGTTCATTTAGGGAAGCTCTTAGTATATTGCAACTGCAACATAGAGTAGTAATTTTCCAAACCTAGGATGAGGTTCAGAAATCAGCTCAAATCTGGTTGGCCCTTGTGTCTGATCTAAGCTGGATTTTCATTTCTGCATGTGGATCAAACTGCATAATGGTATAAGAGGTACAGCCCTGAAAGAGACGTGTTAGAGGCAGAGCTAGGAATCGGCAGCTAAGGGAAGCCTGATTTTGTCTATTTTCACTCCCCGGATGCTCATTGCATAAGCAAAAAAGCACGTTCTCTGGCCACACTGCCATGTGCCTCAAGCTCGTTTTCAGTTTTTGATTGGTTCAAAGAAGAGCCTCGTGGTGAAACCTAACTCTCACCTCTGCAACGACAGGGTTAAATTAAAAGAAGAGCATTGGTCTGGTCTCTTTTTCTTTCTTGGGTTTTCTAAGAAATGATCTTTTCTATTTCTGCCCTCCGTTCCTTTCTGTCTCCCTTAATAGTTGCCCACTGAAGGTCAAACACAGAAGGCAAGAAGCATAATGCGAACAGCGGGGATACCAGAGACACACTGCCTGCATTCTGAAATCCACTTTGACTTTGAACTTGGCTTTCGAAAAGCTACAATTTGCTTTCAAACTGATCAGTAAAATCGAAGTCAGTTGCATGAGAGGTGACTGGGGTGTGTCCGGTGTCCTGCCCACACAGGCTAAGTGCTTGTCACTCACCATGTGCCCTGTGCCTACCTGAGGAGTGAAGAGGATCCTTATGCTAGACCAAGCGGGAGCCTGCAGAAGTCTTGTGGAGCCATTAGAAATCACCCCTACACTGCCCTGAAGAGTATCCCAGGATTCTGTCCACGGGGCGTAAAAATGAGGTCCTTATTAAGGCATGGCCATGGATCAAGCTATGGTATAAACTCGGAAGTTCTTACACATTCGCTGAATGAACTTTCAAAAAAATTTTTTTTCTGTAGCTTAGAATCATAGTTTTCCTAAATGCTGAAATAATTTTATGCCATTTCCCCTACTAATTACCATCTCATTATTATTAGAAGAACGCTTTCCTTGAAATCAACACAATTTTTGCTCTAGTTCATTTTAGCTGCATGGCATGGGAGGCCTCGGTGACTCCCATTCAGAGGAAGATAGCGACACCTAATGGCGTCTTAAACGAGATGCAATCTTTTCATGCCTACCTGGTCAGACGCCAATATGGGGGTTGGCTCCTAGGAACGCAAACGTTAGCAAATACTTCCTTGCCTTGTGTTAGGGTCTTCCTCCAAATATTCAGATAATAAAATAAATCCTTAAGTATTTGAAGTTCCTCAGAACACTTGACCTCAAAAAGCCTGTTCCAAAATCCTCTGTGCGATAAGCTCCACGGGTCATCAAACAAAATGAATTTCCTATGCCCAGGAGCTTTCTGATTTTTCATAGTAACCAAAAAATTCTTGGCTTTGTTTTGAGGTGGTGTCTCATATATCCCAGGCTAGCCTCAAATTCATTATAGAGCATGGAAGGCCCTTTAACTTCTGATCCTTCCATACTCCCTTGCAATCTTGGATTACAACCTGTTCACATGGTGCTGGGGAAGGAGCTCAGAGCCCTATGCATTGGGGGAAAAAAAGAGTTTTAAATGAATTTCTATTTCTTACATACTAACTTCCTAATGAGGCCGACTATAACATGGGTATGATTAATTGAATCTCTCCAAATTCGTGGGGATCCTCTGTCTTCACCCTTGCATTATGAGCTAACCAGTGGGTACAGCCATCATTTCTCTACTTCCGGGGGGGGGGGCGGGAGGGGCGGAATCTGACAGGAGACCCAGAACAAGCTTAATAGCTCTTCATATTCTGAAACCAGGGATTTTCTGATAAAGAATTCTCAGTGTGAAGAATGAGGTTTATGTTCCCAGCACAAACAGATACCCCAAAGATGTGGATTATAAGTGTGCATATTCTTCTAATAAACATGTATGCATATTCCTCTGTTAGTCTGTCTTTTCTCAGGATATCTTGCAGACTCCAGTAATCCAGGTTTCGGAGGGTAGAAAGAGGCTGGCTTCATTTGACTTTCAGACTTCTCTGACATACAGATCAAGAACCCAGGCAACCTGAGGAAGCCCAATTAGAGACACTTGCAGCTGGCTCTTTTGTATTGTCGTTCTTGTTTAGTTGGTTTCGGTTTAGGTTTTGTTCCTGTTTTCAATTAGCGAAAAATGCTGGGAACAGGCAAGCCTCTAATCTGTTCTAATTCAAACAAATACTGGTTGGATTCTTTTCTCCTTGATCTCTCACTAAAATCACAGTCATGAAGCTGGAAAAATGGTTCAGTGGTTGAGAGCACTGGCTACTTCTTCAGAGGACCTGGGTTCAGTTCTGAGCACCCACATGGTGACTCACAACCTTAGTTACAGGAAATGCCGCCCTCTTCTGGCAACCTCGGGTACTGCAGCCACAAGGTACACAGACATAACCATAGAATAAAAATAAATACATCTTTATAATATGTAAGAAAATAATCATGCAGTGGGTGATTTTTCCATTGTGAAACTAAGATGTCTACCAATTAATCTATATTTCCTAAGCCCACTTTTTAGCTCTCTGCCTCCAGTGATTTTTTTCTGAGGTGAGAATGGCCTCATTGGATCTCACCATTTACCCTTTGCCTAGGAATGGTCCCTACCCCTTTGTAGAGCCCCTTGCCAATACTGCTCTTACTTTTATCTCTTCATTATTCCCCAGGGATAAGCCTTTGCATCTGCACACAATGTGCATATACGTGGAAGCCCGGAGGCTATGTATCATGGAAAAAGACCTGACCTGGCTCCACTTAATGTACCTCATTTGTCCTTAGCTGTGTAGAGGCTTTCCACTGCACACCTGGGCTAGGAAACATGTAGACAATCAAGACAGAAGACTGCCAGGAAATCAGAGCCTTGGGCAACAGCGTGTATCATGCATCCTCTGCACAGTGGGATAAAAAAAGGCTAGAGGGTTTTTTTTCCATGCTGTTTTAAAATAGATATAAATAGATGTCATGCTGCTCTGTTCTTAGCCGTATCACCACTGGGAATGGCTGTCGAAAGCCTATTCTATTGTAAAGACGGAAAGACGCGTGGTAAAAATACGAGTTATACATACTCCTCTTCGAGCCCGCATTATGTATGTTCTGTATTACCAACAGGATCTCCATCCAGTCCAGGACACTTGCCTTAAAATGTAATTCAGCCTGCAGCCTGGGTAGTGTCATTTTGTAAAAAGGATTATGTGCTATAAATAACCATCCCTCAAACCTAGAAGTGGGACGGCTCATGAATAACTCATGAGCCATGGGCTGCGGCTCTGCCCTTTGAATCACAGAACATGTGTTCCCAGTCTCAAGAGGGAGAGAGCCTTCATTCTGTCCCCCTTTCAAATGCTAGGCTTGGAACAAGCCCAAGTCCTTCTGGGATAATCCATTGAACTCCACACTCGTTTCTTCCTTGTTTTCTCTCTGGCTTGCCTGCTTCAGCGGGGAGGCAGGTTCTAGACCTAAGGGCCTGAATCTCTTCACTAAAATGTAGCACAGTAGTAAGTTCCCAGGTATGATCCATATATCCTTCTGGGTTTCAATAATGTAAGAACACAGCATGGGTTCTGGTGCCTAGGGCCCAGCTCAGTCGCTGCAGACCACAGGAAGTCTGTCTGGTTTCTGCTTTAATTCCTGCTGGCAACCTTTGAACTTAGCAGGGATGATGTGGCTCCAAGCCAAGTAGAGCCAATCAGAAGCCAGATGACAAGGACAACAGGATAGCCTCTGAGACTAAGAGACCAGCATGTTAGCCACTCAGAACAGCAGGTCAACCTGGTATTTGTTTTTGTTGGTTTTTTGTTGTTGTGTGGTGGGGTTTTTTTTGTTGTTGTTTTGGGGTTTTTTTGGGGGGAGGTTGTAGCATTGTTTGGGGGGAGTCTCATTTGCTGTGGGGTATTTGTTGTTTGGGGGGGTTGGTTTGGTTTTTGCTCATCTATGTGGAGCAAAGACAGATATACATGTGCATGGAGGCCAGAAAGCAGTCTTCAGTGTTCTTCAGGAGCCATCCATTCTGGACTTTGAGACATGATGTCTTGGAACCTAGGACTCCCCAGTTCAATTGCCTACCCAGAGAACCTCAGAGATCCACCTATCTCCATATCCCTACACTGGGCATTTCAAGTACACATGTCCCTGATGGTTTTTATTCATGCTAGTGTTAGGGATTGAACTTGGGTCCTCACACAAGCATGGCCAGCATGTTACTTTCTAAGGTATCATTATAGCCCCCAATGGACAATCTCCACTCCACTAACTTTCTTGTTTCATGAGGATGGGGTTTCATAATTCAATCCGGGCTGGCCTCAAACTTGTTACATGTCTGAGGATAACCATGAACTCCTGATCCCCTGCCCATGCCTCCTGAGAGTTGGCAGTACTGGTGTGCACACCAAGCCCATCTTCAACCTGATCTTCTTTGAAAAAAAAAAAAAAACCTGCATTGTTCTCTTTGTCTCAGTTAGACATGGCTGAATTGGAAGAAAGCAAAGAAGAAAGCTGGGAAAAGATTGACCTGAGCTTGTTCAGTACCGAGGAGGCTGGGGTAGACTGAAAACATAGCCTCTAGACAGACACGTGACAATATCAAGCACAAAGACATGATATCCATTATTGGGTCCCCAGACCATATTCTGGCTAACCACTGCCTTGAATCAGTTCTGAAGAAAGGAATGATCAAACAAAAGGACAACTGATTATTTCTGTGCTGATCTTCTGCCTGCTCTTCCCCTAGCCACATCCAAATGAAACTTCCAGAGCCAGCTTCAACTCCAAAGCTTACTATGGCTACTAGGAACAGTGGAGGGGAGTCAACTCCTCTCTTGTGGGTAAAAGGGAAACCCAAAAAGTGACACGAAGAAGCCAGAAGGGAAACAGTGCAACAGGCTGAGATCTCAATCAGGAAGAAACACAGCATTCTAGTGCAGTGTGCTAAAATAATCATTTTCCGTGCAAACCTGTGACAAACAAAATGTCAAAGCTTTTAAGACATCGCTATTACTAATCTTTTCCCTTGTTTTCTTCTGTGCCTCAAGGCTTCAATATGGCTTCACACAGTGCCAGACCTTCTTGTCAAATTGTGATAGTGAATTTATTTTCAATAGTCATGTTTTAGGAGAGATTCAACATCCAATTCTTTGCTGTCTTCACCCACCAGTTGTCTGTTTGCTGCAACATCCTGACCAGCCACCTTTGACTGTACCCATCTGCTCAGCATCCCACAAATTTCCTAGATTCAGACACATCACTAACCAACATTTGCCTCCACCACAAGGCCAGGAGCCCAGTGCCTGGACCTCAGCAGCTATGTATCGAATGAACGTATGACCCCATAATTAAGTCAAGCAGCCACTGCCTTTGAGCTTGATCATCCATGGAGTTCAGACAGTCATCACTATGGTCTTTCCTCCTACTCTTTGAAGGAGAATCCTAGAATCCTGGACTCTTCCTCTTCCTTATGGCCCACCCTTCCTACCTCTGGTCACATTCACAGTCTCCTACCAGCAAAGTCAGTGGCTTAGAGTAACTAGAAAGAAAGGCAAGGAACATACCCAAGAAGACTTCTAAGAGTTGATGGCTCAGGTGTCCTGACTCTTAGGATTCCAGAGTTATTCCTCCAGAGAGGTGGGAGGAAGACCTTGATGGTGGTCTGATAGCTTGCCTGAATCATAGGGTCATACATTCGTTCTACACATAGCTGCAGAGGCCCAGGCACTGGGCTCCTGGCCTTGTGGTGGAGACAAATGTTGGTTAGTGAATCATAACCAAATGTGAGGTGTTTGGATCTAGGAAATTTATGAAATGTTGAGCAGATGGGTCCCGTCAGCTGGCTGGTCAGGGATGTTGCATTAAAAGACAATAGGTGGGTGAAAGCAGCAAAGGGGAGGATATTAGATTCTTCCTAGCTTAATTCTTTTTATATATTACGTTGGGTTTGTTCCTCTGTTTTTTGTCAGTGGAACTAGTATCTTTCTGGGTACCATTAACATTTTGCTTATGTAAAGCAATCATTGACTGGCATTGACTCGATGCACAGTTAAGTCTGAATCTCAGATCAGGATGCATGATGTGTTCATGTGCCCCTAATGCTACATGGAATTTACCTATACTGGAAAATGTATTTGCTGTTTGTAGGAAATTCACATTTGACCTACTTCCAAATCTATGCATGTATTTCTTTCCAAATCTGACAATCCTGCCACTGAAGTGCAGCTATAATGTCCATGTACATGCATGTTCAGTGTGTATGCATGGACACATGTGTGCACTTTTGTAGGGAGGTCAGAGCTTGATGGCTGATATCTTCACTGATTTCTTCTCCACCTTATCTCTTTAAGACAGGGTTTCTCAATGAACCCAGCTCACCTATTGGTTAGACTGGTCAGCCAGTAAAATCTGGGGATCTGTTCTTCTCTCCTTTCCCCAGCATGTGACCATAACCAGCTTTCTATGTGAATATCTGAAATCTACACTCAGGTTTCCTTGTGTCTTCAGCAGGCACTTTTCCATATGAGCCATCTCACCACTGCAAGGCCACTAAGGTGACAGTGTATGGACTTCACCTCTACCTCCTAGTGTGTCCACAGAGAGCTTATGAAGCAACTTCTTCAACAAAAGCAGAGTGATGGGATGGGGAAAAAAAAAGAATGGTGCTTATGATCTCTTAAGTCCATATTCATCACATGATAGCAACAGAATTTAGGGGAAACTAGGAGAGTTAGCCTCAGTTAACTGGAATTCCTTCCAAGAAATGTTTTTATGAAAATCTGAGTCTTGTGGCACATGCCTGTAATCCCAGCACTTAAGAGACTGATATAGGGGGAGCATAAATTCAAGGTCAGCCTGGACATGGAATCAGACTCTGTCATCTCTAGAATCACACAGGAGACAAGCCTGTGAGCACATCTGAAGTAGTTTATGTGTAAATTGAGTTGGAATGACCCAATTTAATGGCAGATGACACTATTCCATGGGATGAGAGTTGTGAACAGAATAAGTTGGAGAAAGCCAGCATTTATCTCTCTGAGCTTCCTGACTGTAGATATAATATGACCAACTACCTCAGCCTTCTTGACATCATGACATCCCGTGATGGACATTTTCTACAGTGAACCAAAATAAACCCTTCCTGACGTTGCTTTCATCTGTTTTTTTGAGGGTGTTGTTTTTGTTGTTGTTGTTGTTGTTGTTATCACAATGAGCAAACTAACTAATAAACATAGTATGAATTTCTGGGAAATGTAGTTTTCTTTGAAGGTTATTTTCTGTCTGAGTTCATCTCACTGAGTTTACTTCCCTGATGGGCCCTGTTTTCCTATGAGGCACTAGACACACGCAGTTCCTATGAGGAACTAAATGCAGTTCTTGGCCATGAGTGCATAATACATCAATAAGAAGGAAATGGTCCCTTATACTGTGCATCACTTCATGAATGACGGTCTTCAAATGAGTCATATAAGATCATAAAGGGATATCCCCTCTGCAAAGTTCCTAAAATAATAAAGGAAACCATCAATGATGGATTTTCATTGTGATATTAAACACAAGAGTAGACTAAAAGGAATACCAACCAGTTGTGTGGCCTCCATTCCTGAGTCCTGTGCACAGACCTTAGAAGACCAGTAGGTACATCTGATGAGCTGCCTGCATGGATCTCTGTGTGCATACAGCTCTATCCATTCATCTGATCCTTCACCTACAGTATCCCTAAAGCCTCCTGGTACAAAGGAGCAGAGAGGGTCAATGTATCCTGACTGAAAAGAGCAGAGTCCTCAAATAGTCCTATGGTATGTACCCAACTTAGTATAATGGACAGTCGCTGATGGCTGCCATCAGCACCCTGTGAGGTTCCAGGATCTCCATAATTAAGAAAACAATGTCTAACAGCTTTCAGTCTCTGGACTCCATGAGATAAACTAGTATTTTACTTCACACACAAGAAATGCTTGGTTGATGAAATAGAAATGATCTTCCCAAAGAGTCACAGGCAGTTTATCGATATTTTTGCTACGTACTATAGAGGCAAGACTGGTTTATCATGATAGTTGCTAAAGTCCTTCCTGGCAAAGTTCTGAAAACTGTAGGGAAGACTGAACATTGTTTGTGCCTTTAAAGCAAAATTGCCATTGCTACTGAGCTTTCTGCATAGCTAAAGCCCACAACATGTTTCATGCACTGCCTCTCTGCTAAGGGAAGGGAGAGCCGTTATTTGAATGCATTCAAGTATCATTGACAGGAAACTGCTGCCTGCAGAAGGCTGGCTGTGGATTGTGATTCATATAAAAACGCATACATGCAGATTAAAATGCTGAAAAAGAGACACTTGTCAGCATAACCTTCAGAAAACCAAAGACTTATAACCTGAGTGCATATTCATAGGAAAAGAGGAAAAGTCATGAAAGTTTGCTTGCTCTTACTTCAGCCCGCAGGGCCTAGGAACTGGTGATGTCATCAAATCAGCTCTCCAATGTTACTTTTCTCCTGGGATACACCATGGGAACGCCATTTGACTCAACTTTCATGGCCTCAGCTTCCTTTTCAGTTTGAGGCAGGGTGTCTCTAATATCAGTACAAGCCGTGTCCCAATTCTGTTATATATCCGCTGATACTCACACTTCGTAAACACCATAGTGAGAACAGGGTCAATATGTGTGTGTAAAACGTGGTCCTCTGAGCAGAACTACCGTCCTGTTCCTTAGAACAACTGTGACAGCATACATGCCAGGCAAGCTCTCGCCTTCTGAGCCACACTCCTGACCACACCACAAAACAGCTTCCTCAACTAGCAGCCTTCGTGGAATCTGGAGAACTTGATCAGTTAGGCTTTGTCTGAAGAAACTGTGGCAGCTGGGTTGATCTCCACAGACCACTAAATTTCTCTTTGTATCAAAGAAAGGCAGTTTTGCCTTCTTAACTCATTGGAGATGTTCTCCTTGGGACGCTCAGCTCAGCTGTTTGGTGCCAGAAGCCTAGCCTTCATCCTGTCTCTGCATCAGCATGACTTATTGTGCTTAGTCGTCTCCAGGTTTTGATTTCAAGTGAGTGAACATTCAGTGTTCATTGTAGGGGTATTCATTGGCCCAATTTCAGTAATTTGGGACATAGGGAAGCCCACGGAAAAGATCAGAGATGAAAGAAAGGTGAGTAGTATACTCAGAGCACAAAGTGCATGTATTGATGACTTTCACTATCTCATATGGGTATCATCTTAGTTCAGGTTTCTATTACTGTGAGGGGATGCTGCGACCAAGGCAGCTCTTATAAAGGAAAGCATTTAACTGCTGTTCATCCCCAAAGGAAGTCAGGACAGGAACTCACACAGGGCAAGAACTTGGAGGCAGGAGCTGATGCAGAGGCCATGGAGGAATGCTTCTTACTGGATTGCTTGCCCTGGCTTGCTTAGCTTGCTTTCTTATAGAACCCAGGACTATCAGCCCAGGGATGGCACCACCCACAATGAGGCCTCTCACCCTTGATCACTAATTGAGAAAATGCCTTACAGCTGGATCTCATGGAGGCATTTCCTGAAGGGAGGCTCCTTTCTCTGTGATAACTCCAGCTTGGGTCAAGTTGACACATAAAACCAGCCAGTACACTGATAAAAGTTACTCAGTGCTCAAATCAAAGTTGCTACAAACCTACAATTTATTTTTTATAAAACACTGTGTTGGGCTAAGGGATAGTTCTGTAGCAGGTAAGAGAACACTTGTGATATGAGCATGAGGACCTGAGTTCAAATCCCTGGCACATATGCAAGGAAAAAAATACTGATCTGTTACCCCAGTGCTGTGGAAGGCAGACACAAGATGGCTGGGGCTTGCTGGCGGCATATAGATAGAGATAGAGATAGAGATAGAGATAGAGATAGAGATAGAGATAGAGATAGAGATAGAGATAGAGATAGAGATAGATGTAGTTTATTGGAACTAGTGGAGAAATAACCCTGATATTATATCTGCCACTGGCCTTCACACATGCATGCATGGGCTCAAAGACATACATGCACTTATAGCATATATTCTCACACATATACACACATATGTGATTAAAAAAAGCAACATGTCAGAGCATAATAAAAATTCAATTAAGCAGCATCTCCATATTTTTGGCTTCTTAGAAAAATACAAAATGTGTTTTCAGATTATAAAATATCTATTCACCGGAATAAAATGGGGAAACTGAAAGAGATTAAGGAAAATCAAAGGCCACTTGCAACCTTGTCAACTAGAGAAAGGTCACCATCATTTTTGCCCTGTGGTTTGCTTTCTTAATTTTTTCTTCATCTATAGCATGAATTAGGACATGTCTTCTTTTAGCATGATGTGACATGAGCTTTCACTCTCACAACCGATTCTGTGTATCTGCAGACAGCACACCTATGATTTCCCATAAACAGAGACTGAAAATTGTGGGTGCATGCAAAGTGCAAATTCACTGAGCATGTGCAGACACTTTTATTGTCACTGTTCCCTAAAAGTGTAGATCAGCAGCTATTTACATAGCATTTACTTTGTATAAGATGTTATAAATAACACAAAGGTGATCTGGAGTACACTGGAGGATGTGTGCTTATATGCAAATCTGCCACCAGTTTACATAAAGGACATTTGCATCTTCAGATACTGGTGTCCTTGGAGTCTCTGACACTAATGCTTTGTGGACTCATAGAATCAAGAGTCGTTTGCTTTTCAAATATGTTAGTGATATTATATCAGTTGAGCATGCTGTTTCAGATGGAGAACCTACCACAAAGAGTTCAGCACCTGTCATCAGCACCCAGCTTTTGCAGAGTGGTTATCCTACATTTACACTGTAATAGCACCTGCCTAGTGACAGTCCTGATCTACTAGTGTTCTCTTGTCCCCTGTCAAAGAGAAGAGGCTAAAATTGAAGTTCAGGCACGGCTACAGTTCCGATGTTTCAATATGTGAGTATTGATGTTCTTTGACAACATCAATGATCACATCCTGCACACCTGCTTCCTTTAAAGCCCTGCCCCTGGATTCTCATCCTCTCTAAACTACCTGATACCACTCCATCTCAAGTGGGCTTTATAGGTGCTTCCTAGGTCCCCATATGTACTCCACGCTCAAGGTGGCTCTGAAGTCTAATCTGGGGTGGAGGCTTACTTTAGCATTTGTTCATTGTAGTACAGACAAATTACTTACTTTGTCCATCCAAACCTCTATCTCTCTAATAGACCAAACAGAAGCATCAATGCATCTACCTCATAACATAGGTATGAGGTTTCAACTAATGTGTGCACATAGTTTTATATACAAAATATCATTTGGCCTTATCTGTTTGGGTGCTATTGTATGTGGGATGTATGTACACATGAAATATTTAATCCATAGAATACAAAAAGTGTTTAATGCACATATGTTAAATTTAATATCTCATATGCTTTATATGCTTAAATTTAAAACTCTTAGAATCCAGATAATCATTATGGTGTACATTTTTACATAGTCCCAGTCTCTCCCCTGCATGTTTTCTCTTTCCCAGTTCAGAGAGCTATAGATGTTTTTTGTCTAATTGGTCAGGAAATGAATGACACAGTAGGATTCCAGAGAATAAAAACAGGCACATTCCTAGCTCTGTAGTTTCAAAAGCTGAGGTGCTAGCAAAAAATAATAAAAATAAAATAAATAATAAAGTAAAAATAAAATCTACTTAGGAGGATATTTTTATCTGAGAGAACCAGTGTTTTTTCCCCTTACTGTCAGACTCAATCTGTTTTCCTAAATGGAAGGAAATGAAGAAAGGGAGTCAACCGAAAAAAAAAGAAGGTTTCCGTGCTTGGGGTCCTGAGAAGGGAGATTGGCTCTGTTTCCCACTATTGGTAAATGTGAGAACGACAGAGTAGAAAGAGAGCTGGGTAATGCTCAAGTGGGATGGGTCTCAAGATGTCACAAGCTCCCTCGATCAGTACTGCTCAGCCTCAAACAAAAGTATCCAGGGGAGTGGTTCACAGTTCACACTCTCCTTGTGTGCCATAGGTGAGGACAGAAACAGGATGGGGATTCCTTTCTCAACACCCATCACTAGAAACTGGAGCAGGAAGTTAAGAATGATGCATTAGAAACAAAGTTCCCTGGTCTAAAGGGGGAAAAAAAAGAGGGCCACTGTTCTTTCAACTAATAGTTGAACAAAGAAAGGACAAGACAGAGAAGATCAGGGAGAGCATGGATAACAGAGCACAGTGTAAGCCCTTCACAAAGGTGATGCACCCTGTAAGAGAATACAGTTCTGCCAACAGACAGGAGACATGGAGTTTCATGAGAACTGGATGAAATAATCTTTCTCCTGTTAGGTAGAAACAAGATCCAGGATAGAGTTGGGTTTACCTGTAAGCAATGCAACTGGCTTATAGGCAGTTGTGAGCCATGTGATTCAGGTGCTTAGAAATATACTTAGTTCCTGTTGAAGAGTAGAAGGCTCTCTTGACTACTGAGCCATCTTTCTATCTCCCCCAAATACAGCTTTAAACTAGGCTTGTTTTATCTTCCCATGGAGGAACTCTAGTGGTTAGGTGGAAATGGGATGGAAAGAGGACCAGACAGAGCATCCCACAAAGGAATCTGGATCTTTGCTATCAGGTAATGAGATATAAACTACACATATCATTTTGCTGGGTTCTTTGCTGACGCCCTCTTGACAAAGGGGAACATTTTTGGAATTTGCTTTTAAGCAATTCCAATGGGGAGAAAGATAGGAAGGAAAGAATGGCTTGAGTAGAAATGAGACAGTATCAGCCATGATTTGAGAGTTTTGAAGTCTGCCTGCCAAGTAAGTGGGGGGAGTGTTTATAATTCTGCCTACTTTTGCATATGTCTGAAATTTTCCATACAAAAACTGCATGCGAGGTTTTTTTTTAAAAAAAATAATCCACATCTGCCTCTGGAATAGTTCCAGCAACTCCCACCCCTGTGATAAAAAACACATTCCATCTGTCCCCCTAGTGACTTGTCAGAGCACATTTTAGATTACTCTATTCTGCTTAAATTCTAGACCTAGTCAGGACACTGAAATGGCCAAACAGTGCACCTGGAATAATTAGGAAAGTACGTTTTTGTTCATGTATGCAAGATCGTTCAAGAACTTACAAATCAAGCAGAAATGTGTGAATAATTCCTCTGACCTAAGTTAATTGTGATTGTCCCAAGACTGTGTTATTTTTATGTATGAGCCTTTGGAAATTAAAGATATTTATAAATCCATCAAAGAATGCATTCTGTTGATCCAAAAAAAAAGCAAGAGTTGTACCAAACTTAATGGAATGGGACAGAGTAGACCTACATGTTCACTTAGCATGAGTCAGGTATATGTTCATAGAGGAATGATGTCTTAGTTACTCATCAGACTGACCTAAGATGAGCTTCCATCATGCATGGGGCAGTCATTACAAAAACATAGCCCCCAAGACACCTGAGGAGGTCCTGAGAGAGCTAGCTGACTCATGCTTCCTTTCAAATATCCTTTCAAAGGTGTACGTTTGATCAAGAAAGTCTGCTCCAGGAGCATAGCATAACTGAGAGGCTCCACACAGCAGCCAATACAAACAGATACAGAACTCTAGGAATCTTATGGAAGAGTTGGGGGAAGGACTGAAGGAGCTGAAGAGGACAGGGACTCCACAGAAAGACCAACAGAGTCAAATAACCTGGACCCTAAGGGGCTCCCAGAGACTAAATCACCAACCAAAAAGTGAGCATGGGCTGGACATAGGTCCCTTGTACATATGCAGCAGAAGTGAAGCTTAGACTTCATGTGGATCACTTAACAACTGAAGCAGGGGCTGGCCCTGAATCTGTTGCCCTCCTGTGGATCCAGTTCCTCTAGCTGGACCACTTCATCTGGCCTCAGTGAGAAAGAATGTATCTAGTCCTGTAGTGACTTGATGTGCTGGAAGGGGGTACCCAGAGGGAGCTCCCCCTTCTCAGAGAAAAGGGAAGAGGGGATAAGAGGAGTCACTGTGTGAGTGGGTATTAGGAGAAAAGGGGGGGATGATATTGGAATGTAAAGTGAATGAATAAATAAATAAATAAATAAATAAATAAATAAGTTCTGCTCTGGGATCCCTGAATCTATAGGGGGAAAAATGGAATCATAGAATCAGTGTCATTGGTTTTTTTCCCCACTATGCATATGAAAGATATATGATAAAACAAAAAGTCAAACTAGAAGGAAAGAAGTATGATGTTAACTGATGCCATTTCTAGATGAAAGAGAAAGGAGAAGACACATTTTAATCAAGGACCATCTACCTTCGATGTGTCAGTTTCCCTTGTCTTATATTCTATCAGTGATTTAGGACTCTATCCATTCATTATTGTTCATTTAGCTTTGGTCTTTTTCTAGTTGAATGCAAGAATTATACCAACATATGGATGTAGAATGGTAGTCCCCCTAAAATAAATAATAAGTGCTAGTGAGAGTGGGAGAGACAGTGCAAAGTCCACTCACTGCGGAAATCACTGAAGAGGCACCTCAAAAACTAAATGCAAGTCTATAGTGTGTGGTTGACAGTTATAAGAAAGGACAATAAAGAGTAAATGGTTTGACATAAGCTTCAAAGTCCTAAATCATAATAACTTCTCTTTGATGTAGAGTGACATCAAACAGTAATAAATATTGACCCGCTCTTTCTTAGTAAGTGTGTATGTATCTGGAACATTTGTCTCATACACATGTATACCACCACATACATACAGGTAACCAGAAATACTGAGTCCTGCTCTGTGAAATGGATAAGACCAAAGGATCAAATACCAGATTGTAACCAACACCATGTTGGTGTCCAGCACCAACAGCAACGCTATCACCAATACCATCAAACGCATCCTAGAAACATTTTTATCAAAAGCAATACCATCACCTTACTTTGATCACCATCATCACCAACACAACCCACCATCACCAATGAAGCCAAAAACAGTACCAAAATTATCACTGTCATAATCATTACCACAAATACCATACTACCACAGTACTACCACAAACATCTTTACCAGTGACATTAAGATACCACCAGAGACATCATCTAGAAGCTGTTACAACACAATCACCAACATCACTATGACAAACACCACTACCTAAAACACAATATAATCACAAACACCATTAGAGAACCATCATCAGTATCAAAGCAAAAGCATTGTTAGAATCCAGGAATTGCCTCACAAACCACACAGACAGTGATCACATGTCAGACAGGGATAGTTCATTGAGCTTATGCCCAGGACTTATCAACAAGGGCCATGGGCCAGATTTGAGAATTGAACCACTACCCTGAGTTAAGATCCTACAGGGTTTTTAAGTCCCAAATCCACAAATTTCTATGCCAAGTTATTTCACCAATCAGGATTTAGGGATAGGTGATTTCCCTAAGAACATGTCTTTGCTGTACATTTATTCTGCTTCCATTGGTTGGGATATTCAACTGTGGCAGATTTGTCTTGCCTACCATTCATGTTTAAATTTGCCAACCAGGATTTCAATTCCTCATATACATGTCTCTTTCTGCCAAGTAGGATGTCAGTTCTCAGGGAGGTCTTGGAAAATTAAACTTTACTAGACCACTATGCAAAATGGGAGTCTTATTCCAGATAGTTTGTCTCTCTTATGTTGGGGTCTATCTCAGGGGCAGCTAGTTTACACTATAAAAGCTTATACATAGGGACGGGAAGTGCTGTTGGTGGTTAGTTCAAGTCCAAGCTTATTGTGGGTAACTATACAAAACAGTTCTACTGACTTCTAGTGTGATTGGTTTCCATGGGCACAAAGCATAACAGAATATGTAATCAATCTTGGCATTAGAAATTTTCCTAGTAGTAGCAGAAACATAAGAGAAAGTTTTCTTAAAATGGAAGGCTATCCAGGTAACAGTTACCTAGGCCTTAACATTCCATTCAGGCCTTAATATTTTACCTAGATCCCAACAGCAACATCAGCAGCAGCACAAAACCCACCATCATCATTATGAAATCCATCAAAAGCTGTGGGTTCTCAAGCCAAATGAAGGATGGTAAAGTCCTGCTCATATTCTGGATAGCTCTCAGAGAGCATGGCAAAAGTGGGCTGCTCCCTACCCAAATCCCTCTTGGGCCTACTCAACTCCATATAGACAATGGCCACATCATGATAAAAACCAATTAGGCTTCTGTTTCCCCACCAGAGAACTGACATTCTGCTAATCTAGCTAATAAGCTCCGAAGCTCCCTCTATGCCCCCGGTGCAAAACTCTTTCCCTTGTTCTTTTCCCTCTCCTCCCCACTGACACAAGCTAGATAATCTAGCCCCTTTATTTCAATAAAGGCGATGTCCTCCAACACAGTCTCCCTGATCATTTATACAAACCTTACCTCCACCAAAGACTATGATCCCCAGCTTCTCCACATCCTGAAACCACCAATGCACAAAGGTCGGTCAGGGGGAGGGGATTCACAAAAAGCACAGTCACCAACACCATTTACCTACATACTTTATGTCACGTAAGGCAGGAAGTAAGTATATCATATCTTCAAACTGTTTGAAAGTCAGGCATTAGCTTCTTTTATTACAACACACTGTTGGAAATGGCATTTCCTAAGTTACATAGCATCATATGCAAAGACAGCAGTAAAAGACCATGAGTGTCAGTATTTTACTTAAAAGTACAGTGTTGTGATTTGGATGAAATGTCCTTCGTGGGCTCATATTCTTGAACACACTGACTTGGCTAGTGCTGCTGTTTTGGGAGGCCTCAGAAACTTCAGAGAGTGCATCCTAGCTGGAAAAAGTGTATCACTAGAGGAAGATTTGTATATTAGTCTTAGCAACTTCCTGTTATGTTTCCTCTACTTCCTGTTTCAGCTACTGCATGAGTGACTCTGCCACATGCTCTTGCTTTCACCGAGGTGTTCTGCCATGCCTTCCCTAAGATGATGGAATTACCCTCTAAAGCCATGAGCCAACATAAATCCTTCCTCACTTAAGTTGTCCATGCCAACAATAAGAAAATTGATTAACTTGGAGAAGAGGGGACCAGAGGTGAGGGGACAACAGAAAGACAGGGCAAGAGCTTTCACAACTAGAGCTGACACCCGAGTTGACCTCTTCATATTATAATTGAAGATTACTTATTATTTCCACATCTTGCTTTGCTTGGGGGTGAATAAGAAATATAGACAAGATCTATGGGGAAATTTTCTGGAAAGTTACAGAGGAGTTTCTAGAATTCCCTCAGTATTCTTAGCAAGCTACACAAAAATATGAATTCCAAGAGGAGTTAAAGGCACAACAGCATAAGCAAAAATCATTGGCTAGTAACAAATGTCAGGTTGACAAAAATCTCCAATCACCTAGGAGACAAGTGTAAAAGTTAGGCCTGGTTCTTCCTCTCAGATTCTTGCTCTCGGAAATAAGATTCAGACTCAAAATATATTTACAAATAACATGGCTATATTGCTGTTTCCCCTGATTGGATCATAACTTAAATGATCCCATTTATTCTGATCAACATTCTGCCATGTGGCTGATTACCTATGCTGAGGTACCATGAGTCCATCTCATCTTCCCAGGCAGATCTCCTGCCTGGTTCTATCCCAGAAATCTTTCTGCCTCCAGGATGTCCTACCTTCTATTCTACCCTTTCCTATAGGCCAGAGGTTTTTTATATTGACAGGTAATGCATCCATACAATATACAGATATTCTCCTTACAGACAAGCCTCTGGGCTTATCTGTGAGAAACTTTACACATTGGGTTAGTTGAGATAAGAAAGCCTACCATGAACGTGGGCAGCTCTATGCCATGGGATGAGCCCCAGTCTAAATAATGAGTCTCTATCTCTCTGCATGCTAACTGAACACAATGAGATCAGCCAGCTCACCTCCCCCACAGTGATGGACTGTATCACTCAAACTGTGAGCTAAAATAAGTCTTTCCTCTTTTAAGTTGTGTCTTGTCTGGTACTTGAACACAACAATGGAAACAGTAATTGATATAAACATTAACAATGGAATGTATTCGTAAAATAATAGCTAACGCTGGAATAAAAGGATCTCCAGTCTATCAACATGCTCAGGTTTGAAGAGACTACTATATAACTGGATCAATTGAACTTAGGTACACAAAATCAAAACAAAATAGAAAAAAATACACTTTGTAGCTCTATAAACAAGCTAATTGCTGCTGGTAAGTGATGAAGTCAAACACCAACACCCTTGAGAATTCATAGGTAGTCATGGGTGAAATGACAGGAAAAGACAAGTGACCAGAAGATATCTTTCTGAAGAAGATAGGAAGACAAAAAAAATTAATAGAAAAAAGTAGAATGCACAAGAAAACTGCAGGCAAACATATTGGTGTACGCAACATCAGGGTCCACAATGCATCGTTCTGAGTGAACTTCTTAGTGAATATTTTCAAAGGAATAAAAAGTTGTGCCTCTGTACAAGTGTGTGACCTGAGGAGGTAAGAACAGAAAACCCAGGAGGAGAATATCCATCTACCACATATGCAAAGCAACATACTAGCTTAGTCAGTAGGGCACAGTACACAGTGGTTCATGTGTTTGATCTGAGGGGTTTTTTTACTCTTCTGTCCATATAGAAGAGGCAGTCCCACATATCTAAGGCATCTGTAATTTATCAGAAACTCTTCAGTGAAATGGAGAACTGATGGTTATTAATTGGCGAGTAGTTAATTGATTGGGGAAAACAAACCCAGAAAAGGTATGAGAAAGGTAATCTGGCTGAATCCAGTCTACAAGGACCTGTCACCCGTCTCACACTTGAGCAGAAGGAAAACCATTTGGCCCACTATAGAGATCCCTGTTCTGTTTTTACAAGCTCCTTCCCATCCACATTCTATTACAAGTTAAGCTTGCAGAGCAAGCCTCACCCACACAATGGGGCAAGTCCATTTTTCAATCTGGTCTCTGAAGAGTAGGGTTTATTTAAGTTGTTAGCAATGTGTGACTTTGTTTAAGGCAAAATGTCAAATGCAATTACAGTAGCACCCAGACTGACCTACTTTAAAGCTGGTTTGATTTAAAAACGTCTATTTCCCTCCTGAACTCTTAGTATCTTAGCAAGACATGTTAAAATAATAAACAATTCTGAAACAACATTTTAAAAAGTGAAAAGAAACCCCATAATTTTGGCTCAGCTTCCTAGATGGGGGATTTACCTCAGCGATGACAACATCTGTGGGCTGAGAACAAGGGCAAAAATAAATGTGAACAATTGCAAGGATTGCCAAAAGCTCAGAGCTAAAATTATTAAAGGAAAAATATGCTCGCCAAATATAAGATGTCTGGCCTGCTCACCAACTTCAAATTGTTCAACAGTGACCCAACACTGAGTTATTTAAGGGTCAGCAGCAACACTACCTGACCTGAACATATGGTAAGAATATGCAGTCTTCATCCTCACCAAGGATATGGTGGGGAAACAGAGGTATTCCCTCAGCTTAGGATGCTCAGATCTTTGGCAGGAGACTGCGTGTCGTAGAAAGGGTAGTCCTAGTACCCACTCCTACTATCCTGGTTCTTTTTTATCAGAGAGAGGAGAGAGATGATGGAAACCCCTTCCCAATGAGGCAATTTGTAGACCAGTTTACATTCCCAACCGAGGTATGCCTTTCTCCACATCCACACCATTTTTAATCCTCTGTTTTGTTTGGGGGTGTGTGTGTTTGTTTGTTTGTTTGTTTGTTCACTCATTCATTCGTTTTTGGTGATGGCCATTCTGTCTACCTGCCCATTCTCTTTAACCCATTCCACAGCTTCATAAAATATCCACAGTGTGTCAGTGTTGGTGTGTCTGAGCTCGTAGCCCTAACAGCATAGACCTGCCTTCTTCATTTTATTGCCCCCAGAGGCAAAGCTTCTGAAACTTTCTTTCTAAGATTTCCTTTTTTATTATTTTACTTATTTATATTTCAAATGTTGACTCCCTTCCTGGTTCCCCTCCCACAAATTTTTCACCCCATTCCCCCTCCCATTTGTTTCTGAGAGGGTGCTCCCCACCTGCCACCCACTCCCACCTCACTCCGCTAGCATCCCCCTTCCCCAGGGCATTGAGTTTCTACAATATTAGGTGCATCCTTTCTCACTGAGGCCAGACAGACCAGTTCATGTGTGCTCTTTGGTTGATGGCTTAGTCTCTGGGAGCTCTGAGAGGTCCTGGTTAGTTGATATTGTTGTTCTTCCTATGAGGTTGCAATGTAATAATTCTTTAGTTATATTCCCTAGAGTGGAATACCTGGGTACCTGGGTCATATGGTATCTCTAGGTTTAACTTTGTATTATTACATGTGTTGACTGGTTGCTTTATTGAGAGAGAGAGAGAGAGAGAGAGAGAGAGAGAGAGAGAGAGAGAGAGAGAAGAAGAAGAAGAAGAAGAAGGAGGAG
>NW_021604639.1:8931466-8940356 GCF_004785775.1 Grammomys surdaster | reverse complement strand
GAGGAGGAGGAGAGGGAGGGAGGGAGGGAGGGAGGGAGGGAGGGAGAGAGGGAGGAAGGGAGGGAGAAAAGGGGGTAGATTGAGCCATAGGTATACACTACAGCAGACAGTCAGAGGATAACTTGAAGGAGTCATCTCTCTCCTTCTATTGTGTGAATTCTAGACATCACAATCAGGTCTTCAGGCATGATGGCAAGTGCTTTTACCCACTAAGCCATCAGGGAGGCGCTCTACTTCTACGTCAAGTTTCCTGAGAGGCCTTTTTCATAGTGGTGACACCAGTTTACCTTCCCACAGTGTGTCTGTGCTAGGTACTGAAGCTATTGGGTTACTCCCCAAATATTTGCTTTATTTCTGTCCCACCTGGAAAAACATACATTCAACAGAAAGCTCAAAGACTTCCCAGTAGCTTGGCCAAGAGACTAAAAAATTCTCTACTGTCCCACAGATTTCCGTTTCTCCTAACCTTCTGTCCTCCACAAGCTGTGCTGGTCTGTGCCATGTAAGCCCTATATGAACCTTCCTCCAATGAAATCATCTGTAAGATGCCCAGCTCTCCTCTTCTGCATACTGAAAATGATTTAGTTGGGATTCCTAAAGGAAGAAAACAACAAGTGTCTCTTGAGAAACGGTCAAAAATCTGGTAGTTGCTCCAGGAGAGTGGATATCTTCACAGCCTCACTCTGGCGCTGGAGGCCTAGATGATTTCTAGAGAGATGCTGGTCTGTATTGGCAACCTGAAGAAGATGGTTCCAATTCCGGACAAGGAATGCCTCAGCAACAAGATGCATTCATCTAACTTTCCAGTTAGAGTGGGGGCAAGCAGACAAAATGAAAAAAATCTTTCTTATTTCATCCCCTTCTATACTGGCTAGTTTGGGCATAGATCTGTCCACCTCAAGTAATCCAATCAAGAAATCCTTCATGGGCATTACCAGATGCTTGAGTTCTACCTGATTCCAGGTATAGCCAAGTTGACAAACATGATTAACCATCACACTTGGCCTACTGCCAATGCCTTACTCAGGCTGTCTGTCCTCTCCCAGCCATTTGAGATCCACGTTCTACAAACTCAAAAATTGTCCAGCATTGTGGCACACAACTTTACTCCCAGCATGCAAGAGACAGAGGCAGGTGTATCTCGGTGCCTTCAAGGATGCCCTGGTCTACATAGTGACTTAGAGAACAGCCAGGACTGTGTGTGAAGACCCTTTCTCAGAAAACCAAAACACAAACAATTTCCCAAAAATATGACATCATTCTTTGCTTTTCTTGCTCTTCATGGTTGTATTGTTATGTCAGTATTTTAACCAATAGATGCCTAACATAATAGATGATTAAATATGGTTTTCTGTATCAATACAATAGCTGGTAAAATTCACACACAGGCGAATGACTTCAGTCCCTAGGTACTTAACAGAAAGGAAAGTGTCACATAAGACCTGCGTCACCATGCTCTGATGAGAAGGATTTGTAAGTCTTATGAAAGACAATTTTGAGAGAATAATATCTTTAAGGCTGTGAACCATTGTACACTAGCAGTAATAACTAATGTAAACAAGAAGTCCCAGAAAATCCCAACTTGCAAATCTGTTCTCTTCTTGCAGCTGGCAAACATGAGCCTGGGCATTGCCATAGAATTTGCTAATAAATAGAACTGAAAACAGGAAATGAATGTAGTCACCGTGCATATATCAATGCAAAAAATGTCACGATGAAACCCATGTGTTTGTATGATAAACATATAACAAGCAGTGTGAGTGGGGAGCTAGTGAAATGGCTCAGTCCGTAAGCAGCTTGCCATGCAAGTGGGGGGATCTGAGTTCAATTTCCAGGACCCACATTTGGAAAAAGAAAAATTCAGGCATATGCTAGTAGTCCCAGTACTGGGGAGACACAGGCATGAGGATCTCTAAGGTTTGCCAAATTGTTGAGTCCAGGGGAAAAGTTTAAGTCACAATCTCGAAAATCAAGTGGAGGTAGAACCATGGCTCAGTGGTTAAGAACACTGACTGCTGTTCTAGAAAAGCCAAGTTTGATTTCAAGCACCCACATGAACGCTCACAATCATCTACAATTCCAAGTCCTAGAAGATCTGAGGTCCTCTTGTGTTCTCTCAGGACACTGCAGACACATGATATGCCTTCATACAAGCAGGTGAAACACCCAAATACATGCAAAATGCCAAAAAAAGTGAATGTAAAACTAATAAAAATTGAAGTGGAGATAGTTAGGAAGACACGGAAGGGCAGCCTCTTACCTCCACTGTATAAGCACACATGTGCACATGCATGTACTTACATACACAAACACACACAGAGTGAGAATGGAAGTGATTGCGTCACCAATAGGCAGAAACTGTTGCTGTCACTGGGATTCACCCATTGTCCTCTCCCATGGTTACAATTGGGGGTTCGTGGGTTGAGAAGATTCCATCAATGGTTAATGGCAAAAGAAAGAGACTGACAGCTGAACAAGAAAAATGAGCGTGCTAGTTGAGAGACAGCAACTGTGTTGTTTATTGCTATTCAGCAAAGCAAAGCTACCCCATCTGACACAACAGCTCTCTGGAAGGTGCTAGCAACAAATAATACATAAGAACTTAACCTTCGTTTCCAATGAAATTAGTGCAGCCCGCTATGTGGACCACTTAAAGTTTTAGAACAGTTTCAGAGTATTAGCATGGATAATGGTGGAAAACCTAATCTAAATATTTGCTAGATACAAATTCAGTGCACAAAACATACCTTTTCCTTATCTAACGCTATTAATATTTGAGTGTCTGAGCATGTCCATGTGTGTATAGGTTTACATATTTGAGGACGATAGAGAAACACCCCTGGTCTTATTCCTCAGGTACTGTCTACAGTCTTGTGATTTTGACACAGAGACTCTTAGTAGCCTAGAATTCATCAAGTAGGTTAGGCTGGTTGGCCAGTATGCCCCAATAATATGTCTATCTCTACCTCTCCAGCTGGTATTATAAGCATGTACCACCGTATACAACTTTTTATTACATGGGTTCTGGGAATCAAATTCAGGTCCTCATGATTGCCAAGCAAACATAATAAAAACTGAGCCATCTCTAAAGCTTAGATACTCATCTTATAAACATGGTGTACTAGAATATTAGTTTTTCCTTCCTTAGACTATTCTTTAAAAGAAATTTTATAAAGTCACCCAGAAGCCCATATGGTGTTTCTGTCTCTGTCTTTCTCTCTCTGTCTGTCTCTGTCTTTCTGTCTCTCCCCCCTCTCTCTCGTGTGTGTGTGTGTGTGTGTGTGTGTGTGTGTGTGTGTGTGTGTGTTTATATTTTAGACCATTTTACTTTCAATAATTCAAGTGCTCAGACTGGTGAGTGCATCACCAGGCTCAATGACTTCCACTCAACCCAAGAACTTTTAAAAATTCTCTGCCTCCTTGTCACGTGTGCCTCTCATTTTACTGTTGTCCTTTTCAATCTATTCTTCCCCCCCCATTTCCTATCCAGTAGCTTCATCTATGCATCTCACACTTCTTATAGAATGACTTTTATGTACCTGCAAGAAACCCTCTTGTAAGCTGAAGTGAGCCTTCCTTCCTTGTGCACTGTTAACTTGTATTACTCCAGTATGCACCAAAATCTAGAATGTGTAAAGGTTGCCTCTCTGGAAGGGACCACTGTGGCTCATCTTCTTAGAGCAGAAGATGCCATGCAAGCATTGCCAAGAAGATAGAGTGATCTAGGGAGGTAAGCCAAGCAGTAAAAGGTTTGCCTTGAAAGCTTGCATACTTCAGTTCTGTTCTTCGAACTAGGCATGGTGGCGTGTGCTTGTCATTGCACTGCTAGGGAAGCAAAGACAGAGCCCTGGAGCTTGCTAGTCACTTACCCTATCCCAATATGCAATTCTAGGCTATCGAGAGAGCCCGTTCTCAAAATACAAGGTGGACAGCATCCTGAAACTCCCACATGTATGTACATGCATGCACACATGCATTAGCACTCTCTCTCTCCCTCCCTCCCTTCTCCCTCTCCCTCTCCCTCTCCCTCTCTCTCTCCCTCCCTTTCCCTCCCTCTCTCTCTCTCTCTCTCTCTCTCTCTCACACACACACACACACACACACACACACGCATGCACGCGCGTGGACACAGAAAGAAGAGGAAGAAAAAAAAAGACAAGGAAGAGAAAATTCATAAGCATCTCCCTGGGGCCAAGACTAGTTACTTTGGGATGACAGGTTGCTGATGGAATGCAGCTGTCTTTCTCTAACCTCTGAGCTACACTTTCCTACTCAGCTTTCTTCTCTTTCTTCAGGCACATCCCTAAGCCTTTCTGATGGCTTAAATATAAATGTGGATCTTTGCACAGACAAACACTATGGACTCCATCTTCTGAAGTAGAAATGTTCAAGTCTTTAATAAACACACAGAACATTCACTCCTGTGACTGACACTTGATAGACATCTGAAGCAATCCTCAGTCAGCAGACTGAATGAACCAGAATTAATTAGCCAAGTTCCTGGATGCTCCGTTTGCAGAGGTTTGCGGCTTCATGATTAACATTTCTTCTTAGCGTTCACATTTCATTTAATGTACCGTTATTAATGAAAGACTGATTGAATGAGTCCTAATGTGATTGAATTCTGAATTAATGTGTTTGAATAATTTATTGTTTTCATAATTCCAAGGCAGAGGATGAGTGGGCTGGACTTCATGACCTCCCCCACAGCGCAATTCAAAATGATAGACCCATTTCACCTTCAGATCCACTTAAATCTCTGTGACGATTTGTTTGTTGACTACAATAATTTTCCTTGGTGGTGACAGGTAGGTAAATTTTCTAGCTTTAGGCTGGGAAGTCTTGTTTTTTTTCTAAGTCTGCAGACATATCCTTCTATGTTGGGAAAGACAGTGCATACAATTGAACGAGCAGGTGAAGCTGTAATTCAGTACTGAGACGCTGTTCAAGGTGTGAAACTGCCGAAGATTCCCACAACCCCAAGTCTTCAACTGAATTATGTTTTCAATCTGACCACTCCAGCCCCCTGTATATTTCTTCTACGTAAACAGCATCGGGAGTATAATATATGAATCCCCTCCTGTTTCCCACTGCCATTCAATAAAGCATCTGTTTTGGTTCTCATTTTAAACAGATGGAAGCCAAAGAAAACAGAATTAGAATAATAATCCTAGGTGAATTGAGTTCAATTATCATTCCATAACATGCTGTGCATAGAGAAAGATGTGTATACACACCAAGTTCCATGAATTGAAGTTTGGCCACAGACAGCTGTTTTTGTTTATTCATTCAGATCTGCTTCAGGTTTTAAACTGTACGGTTTGGGCAATTTTACATGAAAATAGTTCACTTAATTAAACTTAAAACATACATTACATCTTTGGAGTATCTTGTGTGAGTCTGTGGTGGTTAATTTTCTTTATCAACTTGACTGTATTCAGAATCATCTAGTAGACACACCTCGGTGAACCACTCAAAATGTAGGTGACCCCATAGGCTTGGAGTCCTACACTGAATAGAAAGAAGAGAACAAAGAAAGGTCAGGCTTTTACTTCTCTCTGCTTCCTGGCTGTGGGCACAGTGTGGATGGACACTGCTTCTGCTGCCACAGCCTGAACCAAGCCAGCCATCATGCTGGGCGGACACTATCTCCTTTCTGTCATGAGAGATTGCTTCAACTATGAACCTGAATAAACTCCACTCCTTAAGCCTTTTTCATGGGGAGTCTCATCACATCCATCAGAAAGATAAGTAATACAGAGAAAATGTCCTTTGCCTAGTGCAAAAATTTACACAAGTATTTTCACAAGTAGAAGGTCAATGAAGTTTCTCAAACATGTATATTTGAGATCCTGACCATAAAGCCTATATTAAATTACCTGCAACAACTAATAGATACATAATAAATGATTTAGAGAGAGAGAGAGAGAGAGAGAGAGAGAGAGAGAGAGAGAGAGAATATAGCTATTTGACCTCAAACTAACCTCATCTCATCAGATGAATGGATGGATGAGTGGATGCATGGATGCATGGATGCATGGATGCATGGATGCATGGATGCATGGATGCATGGTTGGAGGGATGTGATAGATAGATAGATAGATAGATAGATAGATAGATAGATAGATAGATTATATATAAATGATAAAAATGCAATATAAGTTGATTGACTAGTTGTCAACAAACTCTCGCAGATTAACATGCACAAGATGTTCAGAGTCACAGAACTCTGTACTGCAAATCCACACAGGCACATAGACCTTGAAGGTAGACAAAGAAAGCCAAACAACAGTGAATGACATTTGGAAAAAATCACAATGGCCTAAAGAAGCTAGAAAGTGAATGCTTCCTGTCAGTGAGAGTCTGTTAAACTCCAGCTGTCAATCACACTACAATCTAACGCCTTGGTAAATTTTCAGGTGCCCTCATTTTATTGATTAGATTAAGAAGAGAAAGTGAGACCAGACCTGGCAGCATACACCCTTTAAACCCAGCACTTTGAAGGCAGAGGCAAGCAGAATTCCGAGTTTGAGGCCAGTCTAGTCTAAAGAGTAAAGAGTGAGTTCCAGGATAGCCTAGGCCACACAGAAAAACCCTATCTCCAAAAAAAAAGGGGGGGGAGTGATAAGACTTTCTTATCTTGAAAGTTATTTTTATGTACCATCTGCAAAGCTACACAGATCCACAAATTGATGGCAAATACTTTTGCTGAAGACAATACTTATGTAACTCATTGAACATGGAGAAGTTGATCTGGTGCCTAGGCAGAGCCTTCATTCCCTACAAGCTAGTGTTCTTCACACCATAAGACACTCTGCATCCTGCCAAAGGAGAAACTTAAACACCAACCCCAACTACAAACCTTCAATCTACAGTGGTGTCTTGCCTGCAAGACTTGCTAGTGCAATTGTGGCATAATGCTCACTGGAATAACCAACCAACATCTGATTTGACTGAAGGTCCACTCCACGAAATGAAACTTACACCTGGCACTGCCTGAGTGAGCAAGAACTTGAGACTAGAGAGCCCAGAGACCTTGGGGACACCCAAATACTACTATTGAAAAAAAAAATAGAGCAATGAAATGACTCCTAGAGAAACTGTGCCATACTCACAGATCAGTACCTTGCTCAGCCATCATCAGAGAAGTGTCCTCCTGCATCATGTGGAACAGATACAGATGCAGCCAGACGCTACGCAGAGAGTCAAAGAACTTGGAACACTCGACCCTTAATAGGATGTCTCCATCAACGTTCCCACCCCTTCTTTCTCAGGGAACCCTGCAAGAATGAGGTGGGAAAAGTGTGAGGAGCCAGAGAGGGTGGAGGACACCAAGGAAACAAGGCCTTCCTAACACAACATTACCAAAACACACGAATTCACAGAGACTGAGGCAGCATGTACAAGGCCTGCATGGGTCTGCACCAGATGGACTCCTAGAACTGAAAGGAAAATGGACACATGTCCTCATCCCTAAAACAGAAGCTATCTCCAGTTAACAACAACTTGCAAATGAAAACTTTAGTTTTCTCCAAGGAAGTTTCACTCTTCTTTTTTTTTTTTTTTTAACTAAAACAGCTGACCATTTTATTTTCATGTTTCACAACGTAAGTGAAAACAGCCCCTTTTGTATCACTTCTTCCTCTCTGTTAGGAAGGAAGGTCCTGGCCATGCGTCTAGTAAACACTCAGGCTCAGCACCAAGATCTCCTGGTGAAACAGCACAATACAAAACGATGAAGAGCTAGCGCTTCTGCTCTTATCTGTCTGGCCGGGTCATGCCGGGCCGCGTGGGCACCATCATCGGGCAGGCGGGGGGTCGCATCATGGGAGGCCCGGGCATCATGGGCATGTGGCCTCCCATGGGTGGTCTCATCCCAGGAGCTGGTCCCACAGGCATCATCCCAGGAGGAGGGGGGCCCATCATTGGCATCATGGGAGGGCCTCCCATGTGGGGTGCAGGCATCATGCCAGGCCGAGGAGGACCCGGGAGACTGGGGGGAGGCGGATCATGACCCCTGCAGGTGGAGGAACAGAGAATGGAGCCGGAGGGATCTCTCCTTGTTGAAATGCAGCCGTTGTCTTGTCAATCAGGCTCTGGGCCTGCTCTTCCATCCATTTCTGGTAATAGTCTTTCACATTCTCTTTGTGTTTCCGACCACTGCAGTGTGTCTTCCTCACAGACGGGGAATCGTGGGTAAGATATGTATCACAGTAGTCACAATAAAACTTAGGCATGATGCTCACAGGCCGTTGGCTACCCGGGTCCCCAAGTTTCACTCTTCTTAAAAGCATAAACTACTCTTAAAGGTAGGCTGCATGCCCAGCAGTCCATGGACAATAGAAAATAAACTCTATGTCAGGTCAAGGCTTGTCTTTAATTTTATCTTTGTATTTATTTTTATTTTCTCTTCTTTTACCCCACAGATTCTCTGTATATATATTATAGCTTCCAGTTTCTGTTTTTATGGGATTTCTGAATGTGCAAACAAGTAAGTCTTTTCATATGTATATGAAGCATATAAATGTATGTTTTATGTGCCTTTTCTTGGGCTCCTTTCCTTCTGTTCACTTGTTTTTGTCTTACTCCAATGTACTTGGCTTTGTTTTATTTTATTAAATTTTACTATATATTATATTATTATTCTCCCTTAGAAACCCATTTGTCTTCCTAATGAGAGACAGAAAGGGGATGGATCTGGACAGGCAGGAGAGGAACTAGGAGGAGTGGAGAGAAGAGAAACAGTAAGCAGGATATAGTACATGAAAATTATCTGTTTTCAACGGAAAGAAGGGCAGAAAAAAGGAAAGGAAGGGAGAAAGAAAGGAAGGGAGGGAGGGAGGGAGGAAGGGAGGGACAAAGGAAGGAAGGAAGGAAGGGAGGGAGGGAG
>NW_021604639.1:8921907-8931366 GCF_004785775.1 Grammomys surdaster | reverse complement strand
GGAGGGAGGGAGGGAGGGAGGGAGGGAGGGAGGGAGGGAGGAAGAATGGATGAATGGACTTGTTTCTGTGGGTGCTTTCCTGTTTGGGTCTTACCATCCCATTCCACCTGTCATGTCTCATCCTTCCTTGGCCTCATGAAGGCTGGACTCCCCAATGGGTGGGAATTTGAGGGTGGGGAGGTGGGAGTGGGGGGGTAGGTAGGGGTACATCTGCAGAGAAGCAGGAGGAGGGGTGAGGGGATAGGGGGTTCCCGAGTTGGGAGGGGGATGGGGTAAGGGGATAACATATGAAATGTAAATAAAACATCCAATTAAAAAAAATAAAGCTCTCATCTTGTGATTACACAGATTTCAAGAACACGACCGCTTTAAGCCTGTTGTTGTGTATTGTTGGTTTGTGAGATTTTAATATAATTACAATTCTCTTCTCCCTTTCTCCTTCCGAACCCTGCTATATACCCCTCTTTGCTCTTTTCCAACTCTGTGGTTTCTTAATTGTATTGACATTAGTGTACATTCATCACTACCATCCATCCACAGATCTTTCATACTCCAAGATTTAATCCATGGACACATTAAACAATATCCCCACCACATTCTCCCTGCAGTCCCGGGCAACCACTATTGTACTGTGTGTTGTTAAAAGGTGACAGGTAAAGATCTTTTTACTTTCTCCTCCTTTTTAAAATTATCCCCAGAGAATAAGAACAAAGGCCAGAAAGCATACTTGATCAGTGTAAACTCAAATAATAAAACTAGATGATGCTCTCTTTAAAACGACAGTGCATATTATGTGGATATTTAAAAAAATAAAATTAGGCAAATAAATGTCACATAGATACATGGATGTAGACGCAGAATATTTCTGGCCCTTGAGGACTTCTACAGCTGTCAAGGACGATGTCCTGCAGGAGTGCTGAGCTTGTGCTGTGTGTTTCTGAGACACACAGTCCCTTGGCTGTCTCAAGCTCTCCAGCACTGAAACAGAGAATGGGGCGGACAGTTCTCAGTAATTCTCACATTCAAGCCTTTACTACTTGATTGTTTCCTATTGTACTCTAAAAGGCAGGATTTAGACCTCTTCCTCCCATCTCATAACTCTGTGTCCTCCCATGCACATACATGCATATGTACGTATATGTGTTTGCATGTATATTTAAATCTACAATCCTCAGATGAGGCAGAACATTTGATATTTCTCTCTCTGAGTCTTGCTTATTTCACTTAGCACAATCTACCCAGTTCCACCCATTTTCCTGCACAGGTCATGATGAATTTCAGACACAAAATGTGTATGCACTACGTTTTTATCCACTCGGCTGTCGCTAGACATCCAAGTTGTTTCTTATTTTATTTATCACTATAAATAGTACAGCAATAAATATGGCAGAGCTACGTTCTCTGTGATATCGTGTCTTAGTGTCTTTCAGGTTTACATCCAGAAGTGGTATAGCTGACTTATATCTAAAAAGAGGAAGGATTGGAAGACACCAGAAGGCAATGGAATATATATATTACAGAAGAAGAATGGGGACCTACTGGGATGAAGGAAGGTGTTCTGGTTTGATTTCTGCTGCTCTGGTAAAATATTCTAATGGAAAACAACTTAGTAAAAGACAGAGAAATATAGAGTTTAGTTGGCTTATGCTTCCAGCTCACAGTCTATCACAGAGGGAAGTCAAGGCAGGAACTGAAGATAGGGAACTGAAGTCAGACCTGCTTGCTGTTTCACACACCATTACTTTCTATTGGGTAACAAGCTCACAGCCAAGTAGAGCAGACATCATGGAGGAATGCTACTTATTGGCTTACTGCAAGCTCTTGGTTAACTAGCTTTCTTCTATAGGCCAGATTCACTTGTCCAGGGAATGATGCCATCCACAGGAGCTGGAAAATAGACAACAAAAGCTGACTAGTATCTAAGTATACCAGCGAAGAATGATGGAGGGAAATACGTGTGTGTGTGTGTGTGTGTGTGTGTATGCATATGTATGTATGTGGGTATATATGTATACATACATATACATATGTATACACATATGCATACATATACATATATGTGGAAATATCATGGTGAAACACACTTCTTAGTATCCTATACAAAAGAAAAAAAAATCTTTAGCCAAAGGTTTTTCATACAGTATTTCTCCAGATGCAGGAAGCTAAGTGTTTAGGATACAACCTAACAGACAGATCAGGGGAGTCTTGGAAAGCCAGGCAGGTGCATGCTAACACTGATCAGTGTCGGTTATAGCTGAGGATGCACAGGGTCCCTAATCTTGCATCCATTTCCTGTCAGACCATAACCTCAAGTAGCCACCACTATCCTAGGAGAAGTTAAAGTAGCTTAATTTTCAAAGGAATGCTGCCCTTGGCTTTGCTATGAAGACAGCCTGCCCAGGACTTTGAAATACAGAGAATGACAATGTACCAGGAGCCCATAAACATGTCAGAAAGAGACAGCTTAAATCCTTGCTTTATTACGTTGGAGCTCACTATGTGAAGCTGGGATGAAGGATGAGTCTGGGAGCTGGTTTTAAAATGACCAAACTCGTGCTAATTTACATCACTTTCTGGCCTTAGCACTTGGCTCTGACATTGGGTTTTATTTCTGTTCCAATAACCCCTCCCCAAAAGCTTTTTCTTTCAGAGCACAAATAGACTTTTATGAGCTTTTCGGAAAGGGACAAGAGAAGAAAGGGAGAGAGGTTAGGTGTCCTGCTTCAGTTTGGCTTGGCTTTAGAAGGTCGTTACTCATTGAAATTCAAAATAAGTCGTTAATCATCCAGAAAGTGGAGAAAATAAGGAAGACAGCCTTGGCTCTGTGACTCTGGGATGTTGACTTTGGCCCCCTGAGTACTCTGTGGAGCCTCTGCACAAGAATTTGAAAAGTTATCCATATGGAGCTCCCCTTCCCCTTCCAGCTACATCTCTCCCCTTCTAGATGTGAGGCCCACCTTCATCTGTCAGTCTCTGCTCCTTACATGGAAGGGCAGACAATGGGCTGGGTCCTTTGAGTGAATCTGAAGTGTTTCAAGATCACCTAGCTTCCGTTTCCTCAGTGGGAGTCATTCATAGCTACCCCCATGTGATGTCTTGGGCTGGGAGGTAAATGTAATTGTACGTGAACCAAGATAAGGCATTCATCCATCCTCCACAAGTCACACAGTGAGTAACTGGGACTTTGCAACTAGCCTGAAGCACTTTCTGTCTCGGGAGAGGCACATCTTATTGGAATTCCTGCACCAAACTCTCACACGTGCTTTCAAAATTAGATACAGTCCCAAGTCACCTTTCCATCATCTTCGCCCATTATCCAGCTTCATCCTGGCAGGAGAGAAGATATTCTAGAGAGAGCCATTTGTGTTGGTCCCTGCAGCTACCAAACTACTGCAATAATGAACTCTGAAGAATTGGGACTTTGCCAAGAACCTTATGCTGAAAGAAGGAAAAGTCTGAAACCTCAAGCTTGTTTCACAGGAAGAGATTTCCTGCCGTCTGACAACTTGTCAAGCGAACTTGCAGCGGACATGAGCTGACAATCATGAGCCAGTGACTGGGTAGAACCACACCTTGACCAGGAATGCTTACTCATGCATACCTCTTGCCCTCTTTTTAAACGGAAATCTCATGTGAGAATCTCAAAGACAGACATAGACATCACTAGACATCTTCTCAGCTTGGCCATGCTGAATAAATGTTCTTTTTCTACTGTTTGCGTATTTATCTATTAAATTGGTCTGTTGAGGGCAGGTAGCCATTACTGCTTGCTAGGGCTTCCAGAGTCCAAGCTCTGACCCTCACCACTTGAGTAAGTAGTTTCCTTGAACTTGGAGATGTGTTAACCACTCCCATCATTCAGCTTCTGTTATTTATGTGAAGAGTCAGACAACTGGCTGGGGTCATTTGAATGAATTTGAAGTGTTTCAACATCCGCCTGCTTAGGTTTCCTAGTCACCCTTGATAGTTACTCTATGTGATGAGATATTGTGCTGGGAGGTAAATGTAATTGTGCATAAAACAACCTAGATACATCATTCATCCATCCTCCACAAGTCACATGGAGCGTTTTGAGGGCTTTGTAACTAGCCTGAAGCACTTTTTTGTCTCTAGAATGATTCTTATTCTAGAATGGCTGTCACACAGTCCTGCCATGTCAGAATATTCCACACAGTCTCAGAGAAGTGCTTTTCTCTGTGTCAGGAAATCCTCTTTTCTCTGACTTCATGCGATTTGTTTTACATTTCAGCACACAATGTCTGCTGCCACAATTCAGGTCACTGTGAAGCTGGGAGCCCAGCCCAATACAGTTGAATCCACTCACCTTCTTACAAGAGGCTTACATGGATGATTTCACTACTTCAGAATCACAAGCCAGAATCCAATTCTCAGCCTGCTTAAACTTTGGAGAGGATCTACTTTCAAGCCCACTGAAGAAGTGGCTGGCAGGATGAATTTTATCTGCCAATTTCCTAGGCTATCAGGTGTCTTAATATTTGATCTGAATCATTCTGATGTTTCTATGACAGCACTGTGTATCAAATTGATCTTCAAATGAGTGAAATGAATAAAGCTGATTGTCCTCTCTGATGTAGAAGGACCCTAACCAAGCAATGTAAGCTTTAAGAGAACAACTAAACTGATATATATTTTAAAAGAACAGATTCTTCGCACAACATCTTTTGAATTTCTTCTGAAATATTGGCTTTTCTTGGTTCTAGAGAAGGTATTGTTTGAATTAACATACATTATTCCTTTCTTTCTCCATCTGTGGTCTGCCTTTCTTTCTCTTTCTGAGATAGAGAGATGGATGCATGAACACATGGATGCATGGGTGGATGGATGGATGGATGGATGGATGGATGGATGGATGGATGGATGGATGGATAGATGGATGGATGGGTGGATGGATGCATGCATAGATAGGTGGATGAATGGTAGATGAATGGATATACAGATGATAGGTGTGCCCTTCCCCCAGCCTTGAGCAGGCCTAAGAGATGAGACCTTGTTTACCACAATAGACCAAACAATAGGACTCTGGAGGTATGGCCTGGAGGCATTGCCTGCCCTTGGCAGAGGCAGTGCTTGCTTTGGCCTTGGCGCCTTTCTGGCTGCCTGTAGCCTGGTACACAAGCTGAGAAGAATAGACTGCCTGCTGAGCTTGCTTGAGACATTGAGCCCATGATTAAGTATGGATTCTTCTCACCTCCAGCAGGATGGTTTCCGCTCACCCCGCTCACCCCCAGCCGGCTGAAGCAAGAAGGAACTCTGGGGGTAGGGGTGGGTTATCCCCTTTAAATTGAAAGCTGAACATTAAAGCATTGAGCCTGGATCAGAAACATTTGTCCTGGCTTCATCTCTTCCCGCCCTCCTGTCCCTTCCCAGCCTCTCTTTCAGGTGAACCCGGTCGACTGTGGCCGCTGGCCCTCAAAAGATAGGCATGATAGATGAATAGAAAAATAAACAACTTGTTTTGCTTCTCTGGAGAACGTTTATCCATACATGGGCAGAACTTAGCTATATGGATAGTAGGTCTGAGGTCTTCATTTTCTTACTGATCAGCAGCTAAGGGACTATTCTCCCCTTACCTGTGGTTCCCTGCATCCTCAAATCTAGCAGTGACACCCTGAATTTTTATCACACTTAGGCAGTTGTAATCTCTCTTCATGCTACCCACAAGAGAAAATGCTTGTAAATAGGTAAGATTTACAACACAAACTCTTCAGTCTACGACATAACATGATTTCCAGTGCTATTCCATCATGCTCGGCTCCAGGAACCAGTACAGAAAAGTATAGGGATCACTTTTGCAGTTTTGCCTGCAGCCCTATCCCCACAATTTTCACCCTTTGAGAGGCTCCTCTATTTTTTTCTGCACCCTGGAGTGACATTCATTTTGGGAAGAACTCTCATGCCACTTTTCCTGTGTTTTCTTTTCTCCCTCCTATTCAAGAGAGTTCTGAAGATGGTTCACAGCCCCGACAAACAATTGAACACACTACAGGACAATATCATTCTTAACATCCCATGTCTTTACCTTCTCTATACCATGTTCTCGACCTGACCTATGCTCTCTAGACATCTGAGACTGCAGGCAATTCTTCCTATTACAAGTGATGCCACATCTGCCTCCCAAACTCAGGATGAGAAGTCTCCTGTGCCTAGTATTGTAGGGAGAAGTGGACTCCAACAAGAAATAGAAGCTATTGTTGGGGGCAGGAGGATAGTGAGTGCAAAGCAGCCCAGGGAGAGCATTAATTTCTGCAGAAAGCATGAAGTAGCTACAAAGTTTCACACCAGCTTTCCTGGACCCTGGAGCTCTTGGAAGCATCCCCACCACCACTGCCCCAAGGAAATAACGAGGAGAGTGGAATCTGTAAGGATGGGGGTTAGGAACAGAGCAATTGGCAATACATGCAAGGTGCAGTATGGTTACTCCCAGGACTCACAGGTGAGTGCCTTCCAAGAAATTCCACAACCCTGGCTACCAACACGCCATAGGAACTCTGTGAGCCCTGAGACACCAAAAATGTCAGTGGAAAAAGGTACATACAAAAGATGAGTCACTGTACCAACAAAAATGGCCAGAGATCAGGAAGCATTAGTTACACATTCTCTTCAGTGGGAGCTTCAGTTCATAGTTTTCAGTCATTTTATTGTTCAAGTTTTCCTGTTCTGTAAGTGTAAACCGTGAGATATGATTGTACACACCCTTCCTGTTTACACAAGTACTCTGAGAAAATTCAGTTGAATGGAAAGCAGCACCAGCAATATTCTTTGGTACAGAAGAACTGTGAGTGAAGAGACTTGTAAGTCACAGGATGGTTCTTCCAAGATGATGCCTCAAAACTGAAAAGCTTTGATGGCATATTTTATGGTGTTTCATTACTAAAGAAACATAAAGTGGAATCCTACATAAAAAGTAACAGAATGTGGGTTTTTTTTCCTGCAATCTCAAAGAAAGTTTGCATTCATCTAAACCACTGTTTTGTGTCACGCATTAAGTCTGCACGAATCTCTGTGTGTGTGTGTGTGATCATGTATGTGTGTGTACATGTATCTAGTACATGTATGTATGTGTGTGATCATCTGTGTGTGTACATTCATGTTTTTCTGATTTTGTGTGTATGCAATCATCTAGGGGTGTCTGTCATATGTTTGTGTATGTAAGGATATAACTGTGGCTTTCATTTTATGCACGCGCGCGCGTGTGTGTGTGTGTGTGTGTGTGTGTGTGTTTGTGTACATCTGTGCATGTTTGCAAATGTTCTTCTGTGTTTCTCTGGCCTATGTATATCTGTGTGTTTAGTTATATGGGTGGCTGTGGCTATGTATATGTACATATGTCTGTGTTTCTCTGAGTCTATGTATATATGTGTGTGTATAATAATCTGTATGTTTGCACATGTGCTCACATGTGCTTCTGTGTTTCTCTTGGTATTTGTGGCTTTGTGCATGTCTGTGACCATGTTCATATGTGTGTTTATGAGTGTGTGTACAACTCCACAGGTGACCAAGTGAATTCCAATGTTCCTATACTTTCTGTACTTGACATCTCCAGCTTCCTAGTGTGCATGCTGCATACCATAGTCCACCTCGCTTATACAATCACTTCTTCCAGAGAAAACGCCACTTTATTAAGGAGCCTCTCAGTCATCCTGAACACAAGTTGTGCTAATTTGCCTCAGATGAATGAGGTCAGAAACTGGCAAAGTAATGTCCTGGAGCTCTTGGCCTCCACTAGAAAATATTTTCCAGTCTTATGACCAGCTGTCACATATAAGCTGCTAAATTTCTATCACGTTAGGTTGTTCTCCCAGAAGGATGGACTCTCGGGACTGGAGGATAGATAAATGACCAGGACTCAGGCCCGGGGCCTTGAGTGATAACTCACTAAATACAGCCCTCCTATGTATACACTTGTGGGTTTGAGCCCCAAGTTTAATCATGCTGTCTTCTGTAGCTTCACCAGGCATCAGAGGAAAAGGCAATATGGACTTGGGACTCAACCCTGAGAAGTTTGTTTGCTCTCAGGCCATACCTATTTACGTCACACAAGTTTATGTAGGCGTTCTGCTCCAGCTGAAGCAGCTGTACTTGGGCTGATGAAGCGATCTGGTTTAGTCCTGAGAGACCAGTCTCGGTAAGAAGGATGTTTAAATATTCACATCTGTGGAATTTCTGACCCTCTGTAAGCTTCCCCTGCAACATGGGGTGACTTGTTTATGGCACCAATTGTAGTTTTAACTGCCTCTAAATCTATGGAGTAAAGCAATATCCATCAAATAATATTGTGAGTTTTTTAATGCTTCATTTGCTGGTAGATCTGGACAGGACCAAGGTCGTCACAGAAAAGACCCTTTGATGGTTTGTATCTGATAAAACCTCCAAGGCGTCTGGGAAGTGACTTGGTCAGTAAAGTGCTTTCAGTGTAAGCATTTGGAGCCTCGAGAATCTGTCATTTAACCGACAGGAGGAAATCTGGAGACAAAGAGTGGAGCAAAGACTGAAGGAAAGGCCATCCAGAGACTGCCCCACCTGGGGATCCATCCCATATGCAGTCACCAAATGGATCTATTGCTGAGCCAAGAAGTACTTGCTGACAAGAGCCTGATATAGCTGTCTCTTGAGAGGCTCTGCTAGAGACTGACAAATACAGAGGCGGATGCTTACAGCTAACCATTGGACTGAGCATGGGATCCCAGATGGAGGAGTTGGAGAAGGGACTGAAAGAGCTGAGGGGGGTTGCAACCCCATGGGGGAAGCAACAGTGTCAACTGGCCAGACCCCCCGGAGCTCCCAGGGACCGGACCACCAACCAAAGAGCACACATGGAGGGACCCATGGCTCCAGCCACCTATGTGGCAGAGGATGCCCTTGTTGGATGTCAGTGGGAGGAGCGGCCCTTGGGCCTGAGGGTGTTCAATGCCCCGATGTAGGGGAATGCCAGGGTGGGAAGACAGGAGTGGGTGGGTGGGTGGGTGGGGGAGCACCCTCATAGAGGCAGGGGGAAAAGGGATGGGATGGGGGTTTCCGAAGGGGAGAACTGGAAAAGGGAAAACATTTGGAATATAAATAAGGAAAATATCCCCCCCACACAAAAAAAGAATCTCTCCTTTAAAATAAAAAAGCTGGGTGCAAAGAACGTACTTGCCATGCCAGCACTGAAGCAGTGAAGACAGGCACAGCAGTGGGGCTTGGTAGTCAGCTCATGCTAGGCAGTTAGTGATGTCTAGGTTCAGTGAGGGGCCCTGTCTCAAAAACTAAAATGGAAAATAAGAAAGGAGAATACCCAAAGATGGCATACTAAACACATACACCAAGAATGAATAAAGGGGAGAGGGGAGAGGGAGGGGGGGAGGGAGGGAGGGAGGGAAGGAGAGAGGGGGAAGGGGGGGAGGGGGAGAGGGAGGGGGGGATTCGGAGAGTGGGGGGTTGGATGGAGGGAGGGAGGGA